>NW_024868978.1:172494-344277 GCF_013358625.1 Macadamia integrifolia
TTTTTTTTTTTTTTTTAAACACATTTTAAAATTACTTGATGAAGATTCCAAATTTAAATTTTTTATTGGCAGGTGTATGGTTTTGTTAACACTTGAGATGTATGGGATCAGCTTTACTCCACAAAAAATAACCAAAACAAAAAAAACAAAAACACGATTCACAAACAGGGTTTGGATTTTGTCAAGGTTTTAAGAAATGGCTTTGAGAAGGAATAAAAAAACAAGGAAGAACCACTGATCCAGGCGACCATTTTGCTCCGACAGCGGTGAGCTTCATTCCTCTTTGACGGGAGTAAAAATATAGTGGATGACCTTGGGCTTAGGCACTCA
This sequence comes from Macadamia integrifolia, assembly GCF_013358625.1. Lineage (NCBI taxonomy): Eukaryota > Viridiplantae > Streptophyta > Magnoliopsida > Proteales > Proteaceae > Macadamia > Macadamia integrifolia. The sequence goes on from NW_024868978.1 coordinate 172,825, forward strand.
TTTTGGCATCATAGAGGTAAGTATAATAAATACTTATATTTTTTATGTCTTCTTTTCTTTATATTTATAATTTTGTTTCATAATTATGTATTTATATTATATGTTAATATGTTATGATGATTGATGATTGATAAATATGAACTTAGTTTATTCACTTTATTGATTTGTTTTCTTGATGAATATCTTACATTGGTATGAATATAAACCTTTAATATTTATTTAACATATGAGTAATAGGATTCAACTAGGATTTGAGCAAAAGAGATTGGTTTTATAAAAAAAATTACACAGGAACGCTTTAGTCAATAAGGCGATGCTTTATGCCCGCCTTATCGCTAAGGCGCTCCGAAAGACCCTCAAACGCCTCCGTCGCCTTACCGCCTTAAAGACTATGGTTCAGAACCCAAATGAAAACATAGCAACATCATACTAAAAACTACTGACATGGCCTGAATCTGATTAGACTTTTGGAATGGAACAAATAGTAATGCTAACAAGATGAAGAAAACGAACAATACATGAGAATACAAGTGAGGAAGAAAAGTGTGGCAACTAAGGTCAGCAACAGTTTCATAAATGTTAAATGGCACTATATAGCCTGAAAACAAAGACCAGATAGTTTGGTGGCACATTACAAAATCAAGCTGATTTTATTAAAAGAAATGATTTAAATACCTTGTCTTTCTTTGTAGGCTGAGGCCCAAAGCCACGTCTCTCCCTTGAAGCCAAACAAAAAACTTTCCACCTCTTTTGAGCTTGAACATCAAAGAAAGTATTTAGAGAAAGCTTTTCTGAGTGCTGGCCCTTGATAGATGTCTGGAATCTAGCAGTAAATATAATTTCCTGATATTTAAGTAGTTTAAGAAAATGTTGACTCCATTAGATAAGTTTATCCAGATAAGCTCTTTTATGCTATATGGAATAGAAATAAAATATTTCCAAGAAAGAAAATCCAGATTTCATGAAGCAACCAAAGCTCTAATCTTCTAACAGCTTGCTTCCAAGAAAGACTGAATGAAATATGTTTGTGAAAATTAGCTCAGGAACCATTAGGCAGCATTCAAATCCAAGGTAATCAAACACTTCGAAAGGTGAACTTAACCAAAGCCTTCCTCCCCACCCCACCCAAAAAAAAGATCCACAGTAAATATGAAATTGAAGAGGACCAGCAAATGGAACCTCTATGAGAGTAAAATTTATATATAAAAAAAAGGACAATACAAAGAGTAGGCATCACCAAGTTGTAAATTTCATTCCTTGTCTAACCCCCCACCCCTCTCCCCTTTCAGAATAGATTTTATTGGAGGGGGGGTTAGAGAAGAAATACAGAGGTTAAAACCCCCACCCCCATACATAATAACGAATTTTCGTTCGTGTTGATTCCATGATGTGGGCATGAACTCTTTTTATGTTCACTGTGTTTGCACTGTGTTTTTTCACTAATATATGAGAGGAGGAAAAACATTTAGTCATCGATACACAGATCCCACTACATTCACAAGGAATTTCAGGAAAATGGGAGAAAATCATACACCAGTTATATGATTTTATATAGAACACTCGAAATATCAATACATGAGAAAAACGGAGAGAGAGAGAAGTCTACTAACCGTCGCGGGGAGTCGTAGTTCCATTGTAGAGGCGAAAAGCCAGCACCTGTACAGGTGGAGCAGATAAACTTAGTATTTGTTAGTCGTGCGTGGCTGCCACGGCCTTGATGTTAGAATATTTCCCTGGATTTGTTTATTCATGTGGTTCACATTCAACCACAGTTCAACCGCCCGGCTTCTAATTTTAGGACTGAACCGATCCATGCATGGTGCTTTCTATTAATTCTTGAGAGTGTTCTACCAAAAAAAAAAAAAATTTCTTGAGAGCGAGAGGTGTTTTTCTGGTAGAAGAGTGAAGATGTCTTCTACCAAAAAAAACTGGTACTTCAATGCTTGAGATAATTTCTTGCCAAATAGAGATGGGTAAACTTTAGGGGTGTCAACCGATCAGGCGGGGCTGGTCTTGATCGGACCTAGCTGGGTTTGATTACTTGGAAACCTAGCATCGTGAATGTCCGTTTAAGTAAACGGGCCTAGTTATGGGACACATGGTACGGTTTATAATCATGCAGATCGGTATCGGACTTTGATCGGGCTACCTTAAACAGGTCTTGATCGGGCCTTAATTGGGCTACGGATCTATTTAAGTCTAAACAAGCTCGAAATGCCTGTCATAAAATTCTTTTCTTAAATGGGTTGAAGACCCAGAAATGTTCCATTTGAACATTAAATTATTATATAAGTCATTACAAAATCCAACTCTTAACCAATCACAAGAAGAATTAGTTCCATCATGGCAATGATTAATGGATGGAAGATCTATTATTGCATGTGTGTCATTGTGTCATATGAATCAAATCTTAACATCCAAGGGAATTCACCAAAAGCTTCCTATTATGATCTAGATAAGATTTTTTGGTTTTGAGTCTCTTAGTGTCTTACTATCAGTGGCAAGATATGAATTTTATGTAGTGGGGTCGGGATCAGTCGAGCTACAATGAATCGGTTCAAGTCGGATCATAAACGTGTCGGCGGTTGGACACCTGACAAGTTACCTGTACCGTAAACGCTCATTTATAAATGTGTCGAGCTCATGCCCGACACGTTTATTAATTGGGCCGACCTAGGTCCGGCCATAAACATGCCAAGCTCGGTCAAGCCTACCGGTGTGGGCTTAGAATTGACACCCCTAGGTAAACTAAACAATTGACACTTTCTTTTTAGGTCTAACCCTTTTTTTTTTTTTCTTTCTTATTACTTTTAAAATTAGGAAATTTTCTCCATGATGTAATATTATTACGTAACGTATTATTGCTTTTGGAGTTCTCTTTCGCAAACAGAGAATGAATGAGTTCAATTCACTATCATTTTGTTTTACTTCACAAGTGTTCTATGTGGGTTTGAGTGGAGGGGCAATTCTTCTAAATTCACTGTGAAATGAATCCTATGGATATTCATTGTCCATAGGAGTACAACAAGAAAAACATAAGGTTATTGCAGAACCCATGATAAGCAAAGACATTTTCTAATAATATGATGTTTTTCAAGCCAATCAATTCAACCTTCCAAATGTTTAGAAGAAAACATCAATTTTTTTAAAAAAAAGAGAACAATTCGCGTTAGGCTGATCCGGCTAGGACTCTCTAAGGCCTAAGTTAGATCTCTCTACAAATAGTAATTCCAAGAAAAATGAAAAAGTTTTTGATTCCCTTGAAGGGGGGCTTACCTAGGTATTTATAGTTACAAAGTGGCAGCCATGGAGAGTCCCAATTAGGCAAGTATCCTAATCTTGGTAGGAGTGAGTACAATAGGTTTTATACTTGGAGAGCATGTGGATAGCAATTATTTCTGATATAGGAAACTTCTAAATCCTATTTGGTAAAGGAGATTCTCCTTTCTTTTAGGGGCAATTAGGAATCCTTGTAGGTGACCTTTCCTAATAAGGATAAATACGCTCCTTGCATGTAGACTATGTATTTGATTGGGAGTGGATTCCCTTTTGGTGATTTTCCACCTTTATCTAGAGTTCTCCGAGAGCCTAAGAATAGCTCGGTCACTCAGTTATGCCCAAGAGCAGCTCGATCACTCGGTTATCGAGCCAGGGATGTGGATTTGGAGGTGACTAATCCACAAACCAGTCCTGGTTCATTTTCTTGACTTCTAAGTTGGGTCCAATGGTTCGGCCTTGGTTTGCCTCGCCCAAGCCCATTTCCACATTTTAGGCTAGTATTGGCATGTACACTTTTACCATAACAAAATGCCCCCACTCCTGCTGAGCCGTGAAGGTCTGTAGGAGTAGTTAGGGGTGTCAACCGGTCGGGCCGGTTCGGTTTCGGTCAGGCTTAATCGGGCTTGAAGACTTTCAAAGGCTACACCGTGTCCGCCCATTTAACTAATCAGGCTTAGTTATTGAAGGCATGGTACACTTTATATTCGGTCGGTCGGTCTTGGGTTATAATCGGGCCACCTTAATCGGGCTTTAGTCGGGCCTTAACCGGGCTACGGACATGTTTAATGTTAAACGGGCTTTAACCGGTTTTTAAACGGGCCCTCTTTAAAATGTGCTATTATATTCCGGCCCACTCATGCAAGCCAAAAAAAATGACAATAAATCAATAAATGATACCAAATATAACCATTATTTAAAATGTGAACATGTCTTTACTTTTTACTTTTTATTCTTTAATTTGGGGGGTAAAATAGGTATTCTACAATCATTAAAGGGTCGGGCCAAGTCGGTGCACAATAGGCCAGTCTCAGTCGGGTGTTATTCGGTCGGTCTCGGTCGGGCGTTATTCGGTCGGTATTGTTGGAACTCCCTATGGGTTTGAGATTGAAACCCTATGGAGGAAACCACACAGGAAAAACAAGAACACGAATCTAATAAAATTATGGAGGATCGATTTGTACCTTTCACCTAGTATGCTGAAGATGATTGATGTTGGTCACTCCCACTTTCGCTCTCTTGGCTTGGCTATGGATCTTCTACAACCCCTTAAACCTCCTTGGTTCTCTCACTTTAGTGGTAAAGTGGGGAAGAGTGAATAATGGCTGTAGGGACCCAAAACCTAGTATTTATAATACTGTCCTGCACTCAAAACCCTAAACCACAATGGGTTGAGCCAGCATATCCCTAAGCTTGAGAGTGGACCGAATCGGTTCATGCAATTTGACTCTCACCCATTTAATCAACCCGAATAATTAATTTAGCCCATAAATCCAACAGGTCTCGGTCGGGCGCCCGACGGTTCAAGTAGCAAAACCGAGACTGACCATTTATAAACGGGCCGGGCTCAAGCCCGACACGTTTAATAAATGGTCCGGGCTAGGCCGATCTATAAACGGTCGGTCCCGGTCAATTTAGCCGGTTCGAACCACAAATTGACACCCCTAGGAGTAGTAGACACTTTTGAATATGGTCTAAAGTCGAGTGTCCGATGTGATTCTAGTTCTTGTAGTAACTGTCCAAGTGCCTAGCGTGAGTTTCCAAGCCGCTGGAGGTGGTTGTCGCTCTCTTTTGTCAATGAGATCTTATGTGAGTGATGGTTGCCCTTCCTTCTAGCAGCTAAACTGGTGTCATAGTGGAGGGAGAACAACTGCCATCCATCCATTCACTTTATGGGTTTTTAATTCTTAGCACCTTTGTCATTAATGCATTACGGATTTCCTGGGCCAAGTTGAGTCTTTCTTTGATTGACAGAAACACTAACGATAGGCAGATAAACGAGGAGAGGCAGATAAACGAGGAGATGCCATATCATCAATTGTGTTGTCGATTGAGAGGCTCAAAGCTGCACCTACTCAGTTTGATTCCCACAGCGTCTCATCAGAGGTGTCAGACATGGATTGGCATTAAATTCCCCACGTTCCTTATAACGTCATGTAACCCTCTTCATCTATTCCATATTCTTCCTTTTATCGTTTCCATCTTCTACGAGAGCGTTTGCAAGTGCTAGCTACTTCTTTTCCTCTGTAAGTGCCTTCGCGCCCCTGGTGATTTCTGATGCCTGTTCTAGTTCATGATAACCTTCAATGTCATACCGTCGTTCTTTGGGATTTCTTCTCCCACCAATAAGAGCTCTAGCCTTTCCCGCGTACTTTTTCCTTTTCTTTCTTTGCTCTTCCTTTTGGCCACTTCAAATAGCTATTTTTGGTGCTAATCAAGCAGCGCAGATTGCCTTAATCTCCGTTGCTAGCAGGGCTATGTATTCTGAGCCCCTCATTCCCCCAGTAGAGCCCTCCATTAGGGTGTATCTACTTCTGCTCTTGCCCTGCTGTCATCGACCACAGCTTGTGCCAAGTCTGACTATCTATGAGGCCTCTTGGGGAATTGGTTTAGCCTTTATCGGTCCTTATGTGGACCTGGATTTTAAGGAGAATAATTCCATACTACTATGTTCATTAAAGAGCTTGTTGGAATCAAAGAAATGTACCACATCCCTGATTCCATTACCCTCTGAGCCCCCACTTCGACCAATAAGGTCTGTGATTTGGTCGGTGATGAGGTGTGCTTGTATTAGGAGTTCTTCATAGGGGGACTTAGGTTCCTAGTTACTACCCTTTGGAGAGAGATCTTTGCTCATTTTCGTCTTTCTCCCCCGCAGCTCGTCCCTAACTATTGGCAGAACATGCTGGGGTTCTATGCTTTCGTGGCTCATCTTGAGTAGCCCACTTCTTTCAACATCATTCTTCATTGTTTCCATCTGAGCTCCATTAAAATCAAACCCAAACCGGTCAAAAAATCGAAAACAAACCGCACTAAAACCAAAACCAAACCAAAATCAAAATTTCTTTATTGGTTCAGTTTCGATTTCATCATTCCCACAGAGAAATCGATTCAACCCAGACTGAAACCGGACCAAACCGACCCATTAACACCCCTAATGTAATATCTCCTTATACTCTGTCTCTCTCTAATGTTAATTTTCTTTTCATATTTTGCAAGTTTTCCAGTTTGTCCTTTCAGTTGTCGAAGTGTTACGTCCAATATCAACCATATGGGGGGCTGATCCCACATCGGTTTCCAAAGGAAATTAATGTGGGTTGATATGGATTCCACTAGTGCCCACCATACTCAGCCATAGAAGAGGAAGTGTTGCTACTCATCGGTACCAAAATACTTGCATCATCATCTATAAAAAGGGACACATACGTGGACTAAGCTTAGTGAGGGATGGGGTTCATGCAAGCAAACACAAATATTCCATGATGTGTATATGATGCAATTCATTTTATTATTATCCACCTAGCAAGCAACTAATTCTATTATAATACTACTGAAACACAGGCAGTATCTCTGCTCCTGAAAATTGCACATGAATCACCTAGCGATACAAATCCTAGTTGCAGTTAAGAGCCTACGATTCCGGAATGAAACCCTCGATCACCCAGCAAACCCTAATAACCTTATCCTGGTGCCACGGTCCCAAAATCACACATCAGTCACTCCGGCTTGGTCGGCTTCCAGAAACAATCACATCATATAGTAGAAGTGGTATTTCATCGAACCTACCACCATAGGTTATTCAACACCTATCCCCTTGTCGGCAAGGGGTCGTAGCACGGTGTAAATTATCCTAGACACAACAATCTACATGTTTTTTCATAATGATACAATTAATATAGTGAATACAGTACCAAAATCATCCATCGGCCACACCGTAATCTATGTCCAAGCCTAGCTCTAGCGTACAAGCAATTAGTATGGTGAATACAGTACCCCAAATCATACATCAGTGTAGACACCCAATTTTGTCACCCTCCCCTGGCTATGATGAAATATAGATCTTGGATGCGACTTTCGGCTTCCGACCAACAGAGATGCTGATGGAAACACTCCCCCGCCTGAAACCCTAGAAACCCTCACGTAGGAGGGAAGGGGGTCCAATTTTGGCTTTTTACATACAAAGGAATCCAGTCAAGATGACCATACAGATGGATAGTGCTCAAAAATATGATTCCGACGATATATGGTACGCCAAAATCGGACCGTCGAATTGCCCAAAATCTTCCCTGGAAAATAACATTTTTTCTGCACGCATGTCGCGCACACCGACCAGGCAACTAGCCAACGAGCTACCCCAGCCTGGCCTGCATGCCCTTGCTACATGCTACGCGCCCCCACCACACAGCATACGCACCCCAGCCACATAGCATGCTTGCCCCTGCTGCATGGCCATGCACACCCTGCTTGCACCGAGCACATGTTGCCCGCACACACATGCCAGCTTGACTAGCAAGCTATGCACATTGCTCGCACACCCATACCAGCCTGATCCGCACGTTGTGCATATTACCTGCACACCCATACATGCACGCGTCCACTGCCTATGCCCGCACCACCTCTGCCATTACCTATGCGTCATCCATTGCGCACCTGTAACATCACTCGCACTACCTGCCTAAACTTTCTCTCTCCTCCCGCTTTTTTGAAATTCACCTTTTTTTGGCTAAACTTTTCCTCTCCTCTCGTTTTTCTGAAAATCGCCTTTTTTTGGCTAAACTTCCTCTCCTCCTGTTTTTTCGAAAACTGCCTTTTCGACTAAACTTTCTCTCTCCTCCCGCTTTTTCAAAAATTACATTTTTGGCTAAACTTTCTCTCTCCTCTCGCTTTTCCTAAAACTACCTTTTTTTGGCTAAACATTCCTCCTCTCGCTTTTTTGAAAACCATATTTTTTGGCTAAATTTTCTCTCTCCTCCCGGTTTTTTGAAAATTGCCTTTTCTGGCTAAAATTTCTCTCCTCCCACTTTTCTGAAAACCACCTTTTTCGGCTGAAATTTCTCTCTCCTCCCATTTTTTCGAAAATCCCCTTTTATCCACTGGACAAAAGTCCTCCCCACCCATTTTTTCCTTCAACTACCCCCTTTACCCATTGGACAAAAATCCTATCCCCTCAATTTAGGTAGGAGCTCCCCTTTTGTCCACTGGATAAAGGGATTCCCCCTCTCCTTTTTGGCTGGAAAAAAAAACTATAAATACCCCCACCCTTAGAAAAAACAGACCAAGACACCAGAATCCCATTTCCCTCTTTCATAGTGAAATTTTCCTCCCCTCCCCCTCTTGATTTTCTTCTGATCTTCGGAGTGATCTTCATCAAGGTCCAAAAACTCATTCGGATCTTCAAAGTGTTCTTTAGGATCTTGAAGATCTTCAATCCAAATTCTTAGTTAGATCCAGTTTTTAGTAAAAAATAGCATGTTCTTAAGCCACCTCCCTTGAGTGTTCTTAAGTGTTCTTGAGCATTCTTGAGTGTTCTTGAGATAGAAACCCCCATTTTTGAGGTTCTTCGGGGTCTACGAAGAGATCCTTGTTAAGATCTAAAACTCTGTTCGGATCTTCAAAGTGTTCTTCGGGACTTTGGAGTTCTTCAATTCATTTTTAAATAAGCCCGTTTCTTTTCAAAAATAGTCGTTCCTAGCCGAACCCCTGTCCTAGTGTCCCTAGAATCTTTCCAGAATTAGCCATTCCCAGTGGAAGCTCTGCCGAAGTGCCCCTCAGCCTAGCCCTCCCTTAGTATATCCCCAGCGGAAGCTCTGTTGGACTGCCATGTCATCCCAAATTAAAAAATATCCTTCCCTAGTCGAAGCTCTGCCGGGGTGCCACCTCATCCTAAGTCCGGAAATAGCCTTCCCTAGCTGAAGAATCCAAATCCGAAAATAGCCTTCCCTAGCTGAAGCTCTGTTCGAATCCAAATCCGAAAGCGACCGTTCCTAGTCGGAACTCTGTCCGAATATCATTATAATCAACATCTCTCAAGAAAGGAAGTTGGAGGTTAAGACCATCTTCCCCTAAGCCAGGAGAACACGAAAGACAGTCTGAACTGGTACTAGTCAGGGGCCCACCCCTATTGACTTGAAACATAGGTTAAGTTCAGGTATAATTTCTCAACCACCTCATCATAATGTAGACTTTATACATGCCTTGTTCTAGTGTATATAGTAGTTTGAATTCAATTAATGTATATATGTGTGATAACTTAGCCATACATATGGAATAGTAATAATTGTGGAAAATGTTCGTTCTCAAGTATCTAGCAAGAAGATCGGTTGAACCAGGTAGATTGGGTGCTTAACACATTCCCAACTCTGTAACCTGACACTTACCCTAAATCTCTAGACCAGACCAAAATTTTGGCCCTTTTGTCAGGAATCAGGCCCACCCCAGGGTCCTAGGCCCATAACCCTAGGTGACGACTCCAAACCCCATTTGTGTGATCTCGATCCCCGAATTGGACCATCATCAAATCCCCATCTTAAATGATGAATTTTACACTCTTACGAAATAGGCCTCCATGTATCACCAAGCGACGATACGGCAGTGCGGGGCCCGAAAGCAAAGCACACCACGATATGAATCCCATTCCCCTCACAAGAAAAGTGAAGAAAGAGAGAGGAGGGAGGACCGGGGGGAAATGCATAGTCTATTTCTCCAGCCGCGACCCTCGCAGTGGTGACTCCACTGGGGATAAATGTCAAACCTCCGATACTAGGTGCTACCTTTAAATGCAATAATATTTTCCACCACATTTGTTTGAAAACATGTTTGGCCAACCCTATGTTTGTAATTATATTCACTAACGGAATTATGCATCATGCTCGAAGTGAAGTCATTTGGCGAGGGACCCCCTATCATGCTTGCACCCTCGGGGAGGTCAGTGCATGTCATAGAGAGTACTCTGAGAGCAAATGATACCCGCTTCCTGTATAAGAATGAAATGTATCGTCAAACGGCGAGGATGTTGTATTTGTGCTAGCACCCTCAGGGAGGTCCATGCACTTTATAACATTCTAAGATCGAATGCATCATCAAACGACGAGGATGTCTGTATTTGTACCAGCACCCTCGGGGACGTCCGAGCACTTTACAGCATTCTAAGATTGAATGATGGTTACCCTACATTACACTTTTGCACAAAATCACTTACGGCTCCACCACCCCGTGGCCAATTGCTTAACCTCGTGTATAGTCACGAGTAATGGGCAAGGAAGTCACCCCCTTGATCTCGTACCTATGGGTATATCAAAAGGATCATGTACCTTGTGTATATAGATCCTGTTAAGGAAGCCTTGTTGGTCCTATTGCATCCACCGCATCCTCGCATCATGTAGAAAATAGATGAAGAAGCTAGAAGCACCATAAGCTAATTGTAGAACTTGTTTGCGGTCTTGAAAAAAAGTGTTCCTACACTATATTCACATCACAAAGAATTGCTTTCCTAAAGTGGGTTTCGGATAGAAGGTGTCCCTCCTCCTTAAGGAAAAAGTCTAGATATGTGATTCAGGGGCAATCTTGTCAGAGTCACGTCAAGTCCCAAGAAGTCCCAAGAAAAATCAGGAGGAAGGACACCTAGTGGGAAAAAAGCAAGGAAAGCATGACTTTATTACGTGGGATGTCTTATAAGAATATTCTCAACAATCCATTTGTATAAACTTCCCACTTATGACATTTGGTGGACCAAGGGCATCAAACCCTATCCATCCCTACCATATAGCAGACTGACCTTGGATGAATTAATGTTTGTTAATTTAGTGAATGTATGAATAAGGGGTTGAGAATTCAAGAATCCTAAAAGAAACCACTTTTGGTTCAGGCACAATTCCACACCTCAAGTATTCTCTGCGGTCCCTTTGGATGCATGAGGGTAATTGATTGACTCACCTAAGTCTAGAATCACCTCCATCATCTCTTCAAAATTGTCTACTACCAGGTGATTACAGCCTCGTAAGTATGGATCCACCCAACATGGAAACACCCGAACAGGCCTGGGTCAGTCCCGTGGAAACCTTGTAGACAAAAATGGTTGAAGTCAAGAGAGGGATAGCTTAGATATTGCATACACTTCAGAACCCTCCCAGAGCTGATCTCAGGAATGAGCCGGCACCGACAACGGGAGATGTGGAACAGAATAGAGCTATAGGTCATCGTGGGAATTCTTCCTGAGTTGACTCAGGAGAACCAGAGCATGTCTAACCAACTGGTCAGAGAGGATCTTCACCTACCCATTTGAATGGTTAACGAGGGGCCTATTCCAGGGTCCCTCCTCCTAAGGTAGTGATTGAAGATGAAGAAGAGGAATTTGTAGCACACGTCCGCTTTGAGTCTCTGGAGACAGAGAAAGAAAGGAAACTCAGAGAGCAGTTAGAGAAGTTAAGAACATGATTCGAGCAGGAAAAGGCTCAGAAAGCCAAACAGTGGATTCTGAGGAAATAAGTTTCTCTCTGGGGCAAGAATTCTAGAAAAATTCAAGTGGCAAACTGATAGGTTTGATGGGTCAGGAGACACCAAGTGTAATACCCCGCTTCTTAAACCCGGTCTGATTTCACGATTGAACCGGTTTAACTATGCAGGAACCGAGCTAGAGGATATTAGAGCGGGCTCCTTATGGGCTATGATGGCACGGGTGACCTTAAACACCGGCTGGCCCGACAAGTCCGAGCCAGTGCCAGAAGAGACGGGAGTGCCCAAACCGTGTACGTGCACCTACCATAAGGCTATGTACGGATAAAACAGGTATTATATCCGTATTTTAAGGTATATACGTATGCTACATCGTATGCCTGGGGTGGGGTTCGCGCCGAGGTCCGAACCCGGTCAAAATCCCAAGTTTTGGCTCTCAGGCGGGTATAACAGGTGGGTACACCCACCCACCTGAGTGACCCATCCAACACTATTCACTTAAGTAGGAATAGTATATAAAGCTTTATGATTTCTTTTCTTTCCATTTATTACCCTCGTACGTTTGGTGAGAAAAGTAAAGAGGAGAGAGAAAAGAAAGGGAAGAAGAAAGGAAGAGGAAGAAAGGAAGGATTTCAGTGGCGCCGAAGCTAGATCTTGCCATTCCGGTGCCGGGAGAGTAATCTTCAACTCTAGATCTACAGTTGGAGGTAAGAAAAGTTGGGTTTTATGAACATTCACCCTACCCGAGCTTTAAACCCTCGATTCGAGTATGATTTCTTGAGATCTTGTAAATACCCTTTGAAATGATGAATCTAAGGTTTAATAGATGATTTATGTGTTGATCTTGAAGGATTTGAAGAGATATTGACAAGGTAGAAGAAGCATTGTGAGTTGGAAGTGATTTGAAGGGTTTGAAGTCATTGTTGGGCAAGAAGGTAAGATAACTTTCCCTCACTTGAATCTAACTTAGATCTAGGTTAGAACCTTCCTATAGGACCTTGAAGGTGTGAAGAATGGGTGGGGAAAAGCCCCATTTGATTCCCCAAAGGATGGAGAAATGGGGAAGAAACAGAGTCATTCCCGCCAAAACCGGTGGGTACAACCGGCGGGTACCTACCCGCCTGAGAGTACCCACCTGAGAAGGCAGAGGTCCTTGGCCAAACCGGTGGGTACAACCGGCGGGTATAACCGGCGGGTAGACAGCCCACCTGTCTTACCCACCTGTTTGGCCAGAATGTGATTCTTAGGTCCGATCGAGCCCAAATCGGACGTGTGACCTTCTTTCGACGTTCTAAACACGATTTTGACGTCAGATTTCATTAATTTTGATTATAAAATGGTGAAGTACTAACCCCGCTCAATTATGTTAGGTTCACCAAATCCAACCCGATTCGCTCCGGATCTCACCCGTGCCGAGCGGGAATCCTTATACGCTACAAGTAAGTGGAGAGAGGACGTTTGGCCTTGTTTCAAGGCATTTGTTTGGCATTCATATAACTATATCTAATTTAGTCATGTCATCATGAATATGCTATATAGATTAGTCATTCCACTCATTGATGTGCATATATGCTATGTTTACTTTTCAAATGCCAATTGAATGAGATGTTTATATGTTGAATGTGGACATCATGGTGCATAATGCATTGATAGACTAGATGCCGTTGTCGGCTTGGAAACGAATGCATTGGTGGCCCGTGGTATGGGACACAGAGGCACTATGCAGTCGTACTGTCATATAGGAGCATGCGGTATTAGGATTCTCACCATCCCGTGCTACGACCCTTTCCAACAGGGGTTAAGGTGTTGGGTTGCCATTTGGGGGGAAGCAGGGGTCGCGGTTGTCGGACACTGTGGCGGTTAGGCATTACGCCCGGCGAGTCATGTAGGACAGTCGGCAACCCCGGTGGTACATTCAAGAGGGCCAATCGTACTGCATTTAAATTGCTGGAGTCAACACTGTCATTTCATTTATTTACATTTCTGTTGAGAGCCGGTGGACGGCATTGTCTTTATTTTTCCGAGTACTCACGGTGGGCCTTCTCCAACAACCCTATGGGCGTATCGCGGGAGGGAGTTCGCGGCTCGTACCCGGAGTATACGCGCACTGTGGTTGTAGTAGCACTAAAACCAAAGACTTAGTAATGTTGATTAGGTGTATGTGATTTAAAATGAATTGCATGGCATGTAGTGCATATGATGTGTTGTGATGTGTGGACTGTTGTGTGTGGTCCACCTCTCTACTTACTGAGCTAGTGAGCTCATTCCACGTGTACACCCCTTTTTAGATGATTTTACAGGTCATTCATCTGAGGAGCATGGGGTGGGTCCCACAGTCGAGTTTCCTGAAGAGGACTGGTGGACCCCTGAGGAGTTTGAGCACAGCATAGACTGCGCATGTGAGAGCTGTGTTGCGGGACAGCAGTTCTGAGGCCGAGCTGAGCTCCACCTTGGAGGCCGTGCCGAGCTCCACTACAGAGGCCGAGCTAAGCTCTTCTATGTGATGCCGAGCTGGGCACAACCCTTGATGCCTAGCTGAGCTCCAGCCTTGATACCGAGCCGAGCTGTGTAATCTGATGATTTCTGATGAATTCTTGTATATACTTGATATTTGAACTTTATTCTTTTTGTGTATATATCATGCCTTCGGGCCCAAATGTATATAATTATTGTATCACAATTGGGTATCAAGTATATGGGAATTATTTACAGGTAAAACTTAGTCTTCCGCTGATCTGATGAATGGATGTTAGTGTGTGTATGCTGTGGTGGAATACAGTATCTGATGATCCTGGCAGGTTTGGGTTAACCGGTGTTAACTCGGTCACCGCTCCGGTTCAGGGTGAACGGGGTGTGACACCAAGTCTCATCTCAAAGTCTTCCTCAGCATCGCTAAGTCGTGGCAACTTGCAGATAACCAGATGGGGCAGGCCTTCATGTTAACCCTATCAGGACCAAGACTGAGGTGGCTCACACAGTTGGAGTCATCACAATCTCAGAACTAGGCAACGGTAGTGAAAGCCTTCACCAAGCAGTACTCCTGCAATACTGAGGTGGATGTGAAATGTCAGGAGCTTAAGACGTTGAGGTAGCAACCTAAAGAAGGATTCACTGCCTTCTTGATGAGATTCAGAGACAAGGCTGCCAAGATGGCAGGTAGGCCTTTAGAAGCAGAGCAGGTAGAGATGTTGATAGAAAACCTATCAAAAACCTATTAAGATGTTCTTTACTATCAGCATTTGTAAACTTTTAATGCCTTAATAGCCACCGATATGCATGTGGAGAACAGAATTTTAAGAGAGGCCTAGTATCAAGGATCCTCCTAAGATGCAAGCAAGAACACCCGAGTCGAACGGGAAAAGGTCTGAAAACTAATGTGGTGAGTGTAGTTCAGAAGTCAGTCTCACCAGCCACTTCTTCACAGCCCTTCATAATACAAGCAGATGCACCCGCCCAAAGGGTCCCTCTCCCAAGAAGGCAATTTTCTGATTTGGGAATGCCCGTAACGGCCGCATATGAGAAGTTAAAGAAGCAAGGATTGCTAGGGATAGTGGCTTAAAGAGTGATCAACAACCCTCCTCCAGCTTGGTATAGGGATCATGAGTATTGTGCTTACCACACTTAGAAGGGGCACAATAGTGAAATATATTTAGGTTTACAGCATGCAATTCAGGACTTGGTAGACAATGGAACCATTGAGGTTAAGGTCAAACAGCCTCCCAATGTCAATATCAATCCACTCCATGATCATGTAAACAATCTGGATGAAGAAACTATAGCGAGTGACCCCACTCAACTCATTGTACCTAGAGCTCAGAAGAATCATATGATTGCCCATACTTATAGAAGAGTCATGAGTCAAAGGGCTGGATTCATAAGAACCCCTAGAAGAAGAGAATCATCAGAAGAAGAATCAAAATATCATACGCCCGCCATTCATCCTTCCTCATCCATAGAAGGGTCCACTGCACCATATTACTAACCCCCACCATATTTTTCACCCTCGCCATATTATCAACCTCCACCATATTATCAGCCTCTGCCATATTTTCCTATCACCCCCAGTCTTTATATCCTACCTCTCACGTTACATCATCTTCATACCATTCCACTTCATATCTCTCATCAGCCTCATACCAATCCCATTCTCAGAGTCCAGTGTATAACCCAAAAGAAGGATGGATAGACGAGTACGATTGGAAGGATATGTTTGCACTACCAGATTCCCCAAAGATGGCTTCATCAACAGGGTCAGTAAATGCATTAGGGGAAGACTAGGAGAGTGATCCCACTTCTCTAATTTAGCCTGTTATAGCTTCAAAAGACAATCCGAAAGTAATTGAAGAGATTACAGCCGATCTTCTCAGAGCAGTAACCACATTGGCCATAGGGGAGCAGATCAAGAAATACACTTCCTTAATCCACATAGGAAGTGACACAGAGGATGATGACGATGACAATGAGGACAAAAATGAAGATGAGAAGGATGGAGATGACTCTGATTCTTGATAGGATGATGGGTATCCATACTGAGATGACTACCAAGGGCCTTGGTACAATGATTATGATGATGAGTCAGAATATTACTCACCAGAACATCCGACATGTTTCTCAGTCTATGCTATTGGTGGTGATGATCTGATAGCTGATCCAACAGGTGGCATTTACCCTTCCCTCTATATGGGAGAAGATGACTCTATGCCAGATTCAGAAAGTGATAAGGGATCTAGAGTGCCAATGCAAGTTTATTTGGATGAACCAGATTCCCTAGTCGAGCCGAAACAAAAGCTGTGTGAAGTATACTCCACTGCCTTAAAGATGCAGGAAAGGATAGAAGAAATTGACAAAATGTTGGGTGATGTAACCGTCAGTGATCTTTATTACCAGGAGCAATTGGATGATCTGGAGGAAATAGGACCAGATGACATAATCACAGAGGCGGTAGACGCTGCATTCCATTAGCTTTCCAATGCAGTCAAGAAGCTACGAGCTAGGGTTGTGGATATTTGCAGAGGTCCTCAACTTCCCACCCCAAGCAGGGAAGGAGAATCAGAAGAAGAAAATGATTCTATGGTGGGGATAATTGCCCTAACCAATAGTGATGATGAAGATATTATCCCACGGAGATTACTATGAAAAAACTAATAAATGTGATGGAAACTAGAAGTGGGAAAGACTACAAGGGCAAGGCTCTAGCAGTAGAATAGCCAAGGGTTAATGAGGCCAGAACTATTAGCATAAAGAAAGAGCTAGAGAACCCAGTCTTGGCTCAACTCAAGAAGTCCCAAACAAATATCTCCATTTGGGGATTGTTGATGGTGTCCCCTTCGCACCGTGAAGCAGTGTTGAAGTCTTTCGGTAATGTGCAAGTGTCGATCAAGATAAATCTGACACACCTCACACATATAGTAGGAGCAACATATGCAGTGCAATCTCTGATGTTCTCAAAATTTTGAGCTTCCTAGGGAAACCCAACACAATGGAGCTCTCCATATTAAAGTTGAATGCCTTGACAAAGTGGTTCCCTAGGTTCTTGTTGACAATGGGTCCGCTTTGAATGTGCTACCATTAAAATCAGCAAAGAGTATCAGCATCAACTTGGAAGATATGAGGCCAACCACCCAAACCATAAGGGCATATGATAATACCAAGAGGAAGATCCTTGGCATCATTACCCTTGCTATAAATATTGGCCCGGTAAAGTCTGATGTTGATTTTCAAGTCATTGATATACCGGTAGCTTTTAATATGCTTTTGGGGTTGGTTGCATCCTGCGAAGGCGGTGTCTCTAGTCTCCATCAAAAAATGAAGTTCATTCATGAGGGGAAGGTGGTCTTAGTGGCCAGAGATCCTAAGTGGTTAATACTTTGGCCAACATTGAAAATGGGGAAGAATAAGACCAGGAGGTGCAACTGAGTGGTTTTGAATTAGACATCACTTGCGCAGCCATTGCCAAAGAAGCTCTAAAGGAGAAAATCCCAGCTAACTATGAAGCCATCTGGAGTCCTCCAGTGAATCAGATGATGAAGAATATGTAGTACTTTCCTGGCATGGGGTTAGGGAAATATCATCAAGGAGTTCCAAAGCAGTCTAGTTTGGCAGTGAACAAAGGGAAGAATGATCTCGGGTATACTCCCCCAACTGTCAAAGGGCAGAAAGTGTTGAGGATGACTAGGAAGATCTCCGTCATTTACTACCCTACTCTCAATAGGTACTTGGTAAAAGAAGGAGAGGATTTCCCCTTTTGTGGAAATGTGGAGCTATGGTTTCATGAAATCGCAACAAAAATGCAACCAGGATTTGAAGTATTCTTTCAAGACCAGTTCGACTGGGTGACTCATGAAGTAAAACAAAAACAAATGCTGGTTAAGGAAAGTGATCAAGACAGCTGCATTACTGGGATAACTTAAGTTGCAATGATTAAAGATGGGTTCACCTCCAGCAACCCCACAACACTAATCCAATCTAAAGAATTGCAAAGTCCTCGAGTCCTCTTGAAAAGGGAGTGGGAAAAGAAGATAAGACTCACATGGAGTCTACCACTTTCTCTTGATGTGAAAGGCTTCATTTGCTCCCTCCTACAAAATCCAAGGGCCCGAGAGTTGTATGAGCTCAAACCCTATCCTTTTGGAGGAAGAAACACTTATGCAAAATAGAGGAGAGTATAGAGGATGATGGTTTGTATATACTGTGCTCGAACCAATTGTAATGGGAAGGCTCGTGAAGGTGGTCAAAGATGTGACTGAGGCAATGGGATGGCATCTCTCAGCAGGCTTGGAAAGATGGACTTCATAGAAAAGGGATTGAGCAGTCTCCACCGATCTTCATCCCTCAGAAAGTTCGGCTTCCAAGAGCACGAGATTGATCAACTGGTATTCATGAAGAAGTGGGCACCTGTCCAGAGGAACCATTGTGCCCCTGAAGAAATAGCAGTAACTTTCTTAGAAGAAGAAGAAGGCCCTTTGCCACATCTCCTCATCCGTCAGGCCACTGAACCACTTCTGAACTGGACAAGCATTGGAGAAAACTTTATGTTTGCTCATGCTATTGAGTCAACCAGCCTGATTACCCCTGGCGAGAGCATCAAGCCAGTTATCAAGTCTGTAGTTGAGTCTATTATTTATGATTCTTTGTCAACCTCCCCTCTTGAGAAGAGTCCAGAGTCCTTGTATACCGAGTCTGTTACTCCTTCTTTCATGAATGAAATTTCTGATTTCGAGTATGATTTGCCTACTTTTTCCGATGATGATATTAATAAATATCAAGAATTAATAAAGCAATGCAAACCAAAGAAAGCCCAACCCATCTGTGAGGATACTCAGGTTATTGATCTAGGAATCGATCAATGCCTTCGAGAGGTAAAAATTAGCACTACCCTTGATGATGAAGAAGCAAAGTGGATGATTAATCTTCTGAAGGAATTCACCGAGGTCTTTGCTTGGTCTTATGAGGATATGCTTGGTATCGACCCCAACATCGTGCAGTATCGATTGTCGACTTACCCTTGGCAAAGCTGGTAAAACAGAAGCTTCGAAGAATGCGGCCAGAATGGAGTGAAAAGATCAGAGAAGAAGTTGTGAAGCAATGGAATGCATGGTTCCTACAGGTGGTAAAGTACCCCCATTGGTTGGCCAATATTGTACCAATACTAAAGAAAGATGGGAAGGCACGGATGTGCATGGACTTCTGAGATCTTAACAAAGTGAGCCCTAAAGACGATTTCCCATTACCTCACATTGATGTATTGGTGGATAATACGGCAGGGCATGCTTTGTTATCATTCATGGATGGATTCTCAAGATACAACCAAATAAGCATGCACCCAGAGGATAGTGAGAAAATAGCCTTCACCACTCCATGGGGAACCTATTTTTACAAGATGATGCCTTTTGGACTAAAGAATGTCGGGGCAACTTATCAAAGAGTAGCCACAGCCATATTGCATGACATGATGAACAAAGATGTGAAAGTCTATGTGGATGACATGATAGTAAACTCAAAATATCGGTAAGGGCATATTCCTGTACTAAGGCGATTCTTCGAAAGAATCAAGAAGTATCAGCTGAAGTTGAACCCTCAGAAGTGTGTGTTCGGGGCAACGGGGGGGAAATTTGTTAGGCTTCTTGGTGAGTGAAAGAGGCATTGAAGTCGACCCTATCAAAATCAAGGAAATTCAAGAAATTCCCATGCCTCAGACTGAGAAGCAAATATGAGGATTTCTAGGTCACATCCAATATATTAGCAGATTCATAGCTCAATTGACTACAATCTGTGAACCAATTTTCAAGCTGCTGAAGAAGGATCAGCCCACAGAATGGAATGACCAATGCCAACAAGCCTTTGATAAGATCTAGGAGTACCTTATGAACCCACTAGTATTTGAAATAACCTAGAGGGGGGGGGTGAATAGGTTATACTAGTGGAATTAGACTCTTTTCGGTAAATAGGTCACTCGTGTGACAGTAAGTTAAAATAATGCGGAGAAAATAAAATAAGAACAACCACAACACAAGATTTATAGTGGTTCGACTCAATTCGAGTCTAGTCCACTCCCTATAAGAATCCTCTTGTAAGGTATTCCACTAGTTCTCCCTTTCAGTACAGTCGGTAGGAAAGAAAACCTTTACAATCTTTTTATGGATAAGAGTATCCTTACAAATCTCCTTTCCAGACAGAGAGACACCTTTACAATATCTTTTAGAGGTAGAGAGAGACCTTTCTCTTTTTAGGATAAGAGAATCCTTACAACCCTAAGTACAGTCTAGAATTGTAAAAACAGAGATTAATAAGAAATAGTGGAATAAGAGGAATACCTCAAGTGTGGTGCAAATGAGAATGAATAATAAATGTTGAGTGATGCACCTTTAGTAAAGTCCTCTCTTATGGCTTTGACTTGCATAGGAGAGAGTAGAGAACTTTGATCGAGACTTGAGCCTCTTGTTTGGGATTTGTGTAATAGAATAACCCAAGTAGAAATAAACTTCTTTAATGCTTGCAACAATGCTCTTAAAGCTCTTTCTTAATGAATATTTAATTAAGAGTGATTTGGGTAATTATAGGTGAACTTAGTGAAGCATTTTAGGTAGGGAATCAGGCTCTAACGGACATATTCTGGGTCCACCGGTCGACCGCCATCGGTAGCCGGTCGACCGCCAAGAGCCGTTGTAGGTAAAATATAGCTGTTGGGGCACTTCCAGGCAGTCACCGGTCGACCGGGACTTTCAGCCGATCGACTGCCTATGGTCTCAGACAGGTCTGGTTGATCAGAGCTTCCATTCGATCGACTGCCTATTGTCTTGGGTGGTTCCGATCGATCGGGGCTTCCAGCCGGTCGACCGCCAATATGACATGCTCTGTTTTGATAGAATGCTGTCATACTGACCAGTCATCAGTGTTTTGACCATAACTTTTCGGTCCGACTTCAGAATGATTTGAAATCAGTTGCGTTGGAATATCAACTCAATTTACTACAACTTCTATGAAAAATTCATTTCCTGATACTAATTTTAGGATTCCCTAAAATGCCCTTGAATCAGTTATTGTGTGTTCCACACCACTTAGAGACTTTCCATACCTGGTCAAGGCATGCTCTATGGTCATTCTAAAATGATGCAATGCACATGCATGAGGTGAGTGCAAAGAAGTATGTGGAAATTACAAAGTACATTAAAAATAACTAATCTATCCTAGTGATCTTCTTCTTCACTTGAACCTTCCATTCTTTGGCCCTTCATCTTCTTTCCTTCTTGTTTGCTATTTCATGTCTTTAAGCTTCATGTCTTGATTCGACCTTCTAAGGGTTTCTTCAAGCTAATCACAATTTCTCAACCAAGTTAAAGATGTGTGTTTGTTTGTTAACACCAAAACATGGCAAGGAGTGTGGACATGGTTCCCAACAATCTCCCCCTTTTTGGTGATGACAAAAAAACATAGACAATGAAACCAAATACAAGAAATAATTTGACTATCTCTGTGTAAAGATCAATAGGATGATGAAATTCAGAGCCAGAAGGTAAACAAGGATAGATAAAGTCCGTCATAAACAATTTAAAGATAATATTTTAAAGATAATACTATCATTGTCATTGTCAGAAGTAAATCTTCTCCCCCTTTTGTCAACAACAAAAAGGTAATCTAAACGACACAAAAAAAATACTCCCCCTGAGTATGTGCCACATAGAAAAATATCATAAGTTCAACTTTCCATAAATGTCAAAAGTATATAATAATAAATGACAGAAACAAACATAAAGTTGCAAGAAGAAACATAATTCCTAATCTGCTGCATCCTCATCCTCTATGTCCGCCTCGTCATCGTCTTCTTCGTCATCCTCATTGTCCTCGTCGTTGCGGAGGAGCTTGAGAATCTCATTCTGATTTCTTTCCATTTTTGCCAGTTGGGCAAGGATGATGTTTCCAACTTTCTGAAGATCAGCAACAGTTGCATAGGCTGATGTCTCATCACTGCCTGGTTGCTGTGGTTGGTTGGGTCCAGCAGTAGTCTTTTTAGAGTGTGGGGGTTGCTGGGGAAGAAGATGCATTTTGCGAATGGTGGAAATATTGATCTCTTGAGGAAATGGGTCAAATGATTCACCAGAAAAATCTACTTGAAAGTGGTCCATGATTTGGCAAATCATCCGTCCATAGGGTAGATTTCCCTTTTGAAGTCTATCACCATGGGTAATCATGGTTTTGAGCAGAATGTAAGGAAGGTTGATAGGTACAGTTTTGCAGACACAGTAGGTAAGATAGGCATGAAATGGGGAGACTTCATCTCTATGACCACTCTTTGGGAGAATGTTGTAAGAGATGATAAGATTGACAATCCTCCCTATATCAGTGAGTTCCTTAGCCTTAATTTTGTGTGTATTAGCATATTCCTTCATAATGCTAGAATACACACAGTCAACATCCATGAATTGTTCTATGTAGGTCTTGGGTTGGTAGTATTTGAGGTCCCCTATCATAGAAATGTCTAGGATTTCTCCTAAAATCAGGATGTCGATGTCTATTGGAATGCCCTTAACATAGGAATGGACCAAAAGGGTGTCACCTTCACCAGATAAGGTAAGGTTACAAAAGAACATTTTGACTAGATGGGGATAACAATGGGAGTCAAGTTTGAGAATGTTGTCCCATCCCAAAGCATCAAAAAGGTCTTTGATGTCATACCTGGACAAAGAGTCGGTATTGATGGTCCTATCTTGCTCTATGTTGCGAGAGATGTAGAGATCCCATGATTCTTGAGCAATGGGGGAGGAGAACCACGTATCTTTGTCAGAGGCCTTCCTTTTTCCCTTTTGAGCCACGGTTTTCTTGCCTTTATGTGGGCGGTGAGAGTCCATGATGATTAGAGGTGGAAGAGAGAAAGAGATGCAAGGGTTTTGGGAGATGAATAGGAATGAATCTCAAGAAATCTAGGGTAGAAGGAAGTTCTAAGCTAGGGTTTTGGGAGATGAATAGTCGAAATAGGGTTTTAGGCCAAATAGGATTCTAAAGGTTTTTTAAAAAATGGGTTAAAAAGTCGATCTTAAAGAGTTCTGAATCAAATTTTTGGTGGCGCCGATCGACCGGTTATATGGTGGGGGTCGACCGGTAACCCTTTCGGTTAGAGGCGGTCGACCGAAAGTCATTGGCGGTCGACCGACAAACTATTCGGTCAATGCCGGTCGACCGGTATATTGGGGCAGTCGACCGGTTGAGTCCAAGAAGTTTTAGAACCTAAAAGATTATGGCTGTGGAAAGGATTTTTCAAGTCTGGGGCTTTTTGAAAAGAATTTTTAAAAAGAAATGTTTATTCATTCAGCCAAACGGGTAGCAAATGCCAAGCTCCTTCCTTAGGAAATTAAAATGCTCTTCACCAAGAGGTTTAGTAAATATATCTGCGAGTTGTTTATCTGTCTTAATGAATTCTGGAGAGACATCGCCATTTTGAATGGTGTCTCGTAGAAAGTGGTGTCGAATATCAATGTGTTTTGCCCTTGAGTGTAAAATGGGATTTTTACTCAAGTTTATGGCACTGGTGTTATCGCACATGATTGGACAAGATTCAAAACGCACTCCAAAGTCCTAGAGAGTTTGCTTCATCCAAAGGATTTGAGCACAACATCTACCAGCTGTAACATATTCAGCTTCTGTGGTAGATAAAGCAACGGAGGTTTGTTTCTTGCTAAACCAAGAGACAAGGCAAGAGCCGAGAAAGTGACAAGTACCACTGGTACTTTTTCTGTCAATATGGGAACCTGCGAAGTCAGCATCAGAAAAACTAACCAAGTCAAGGGGTTGGTTTTTGGGGTACCATAACCCAACATCACAAGTGCTTTTCGGATATTTAAAAATTCTTTTTACAGCATTGAGGTGAGATCTCTTGGGATCAGCTTGAAACCGAGCACATGCACATACACTGTACATGATGTCAGGTCTACTTGCTGTTAGATATAGTAGGCTTCCAATTATGCCTCTATATCTAGTTACATCCTTAGAAGTTCCATCCTCATCCTTGGTTAGTTTCAAGGATGAGCTCATCGGAGTGTCTGAAGATTTTTTACTGTTAATGTCAAATTTCTTTAGCAGCTCCTTAGTGTACTTGCTTTGATTTATGAAAATTCCATTATCAGTTTGTTTTATTTGAAGTCCAAGGAAGAAATTTAACTCTCCCATCATGCCCATTTCAAATTCACTGCTCATTTTGTTACTGAAATCAGTACACATTCTCTCGTTGGTTGAGCCAAAAATGATATCATCTACATAGATTTGAACAATGAGTATGTCATTCTTCAGGTTCTTCACGAATAGGGTTGTGTCAATCCTCCCCCTTGAGAAGCAACTTTCTATCAAGAAAGTACTTAATCTCTCATACCAAGCTCTAGGGGCTTGTTTGAGTCCATACAGAGCTTTCTCAAGTTTATAGACATAGTTTGAAAACTTAGAGTCTTCAAAGCCGGGAGGTTAAGCTACATATACCTCTTCTTGAATGTATCCATTCAAGAAAGCACTTTTGACATCCATTTGATATAGTTTAAAGTTCTTATGGCATGCAAAAGCTAGTAACATTCTAATGGACTCCAACCTTGCTACTGGTGATAGGTTTCATCATAGTCTATTCCCTCTTGCTGGTTATACACTTTGGCAACTAATCTTGCTTTGTTTCTCACTATGTTCCCATCTTCATCCAGTTTATTATGAAAGACCCACTTAGCACCAATGATGGTGTGGTGGTCAGGTCTAGGGACAAGTTCCCATACCTTGCTTCTTTCAAACTGGTGAAGCTCCTCTTGCATAGCTATAATCCAATCACTGTCTTTTAGTGCTTCTTCTATGTTTTTGGGTTCGATCCTTGAGATAAATGCAGTGTGATTGCATACCTCTCGGGTTTTAGATCTAGTCAGGATTTTTCCATCTAGATCTCCTATGATGTTTTCTAAGGGATGATTCCTATGCGGAATGACTTCCTTAGGTAGTGTTTCTAATTTTTCTATAGTAACATCATTTGAATCATTAAGAGAAATATCATTAGTTTTGTTCTTAAGTTCATCAATTATAATATCATCATCATCAACAAGAGATTTGTTTAAGTCATTAGGCAAAGATTCATCAAATCCTACATTCATAGATTCTTCAACCATTAAAGATTTTTTATTAAAAACTCTATATGCCCTACTGTTGAGTGAGTATCCTAAGAATATTCCTTCATCAGATTTTGCATCAAATTTTCCAACATAATTTTTGGTGTTTAAGATGAAGCATTTACATCCAAATACTCTAAAGTTGTTTACTTTTGGTATTTTACCAAAGTATAGTTCATAAGGTGTTTTAGAAAGTAAAGGTCTAAGGATTATTCTATTTAGTACATAACATGCTGTATTTACAGCTTCAACCCAAAAGTACTTAGGCAAAGAATATTCATTAAGCATAGTCCTTGCAGTTTCTTGTAATGACCTATTTTTTTCTTTCAACTACTCCATTAGATTGAGGCGTTCTAGGAGCGGAGAAGTTATGGTCAATACCATATTTGTTGCAGTATAAGTCAAATTGACTTATATTGTCAAATTCTCCTCCATGGTCACTCCTCACAGAGGTTATAGTATACCCTTTCTAATTTTGCAATCTGTTACATAGAGTAGCAAATTCATCGAAGGCATCATTTTTATTTTCAGAAAAACAGTCCAAGTGAATCTAGAGTAGTCATCAACAATTATAAAGGTGTAATTTTTACCACTTATACTAGATATGTTGATAGGTCCAAATAAGTCTAGGTGAAGTAGTTCCAATGGTCTAGAGGAAGAGACAATATTCTTCGACTTGTGGGAGACCTTGGTTTGTTTGCCTTTTTGATAGGCATCACAAAAACTATCTATTTCATACTTGATTTTAGGGAGGTTCCTCACGAGATCCTTGGATGCTATGGTTTGAATCAACTTGACATTTATATGTCCAAGTCTTCTATGCCATAATGAAGACTCACTATGGTTAGAAACCAAGCATGCGTTTAAGGAACTTACTTCATCAAGTATACAAACATAAATATTGTTTTTCCTAGACCCTTTTAGTATTAGATTATCATTTGCATCTTTAATGCAACAATGGGAGACATTGAATTCTACTTTGTATCCAATGCTACATAATTGACTTACACTTAGGAGATTATAGTTCAAATTTTTCACAAAGTAAACGTTTGAGATTGAAATACCTCCAAGTTTTATTTTTCCAATACCAGCAATCTTTCCTTTGCTGTCATCTCCAAAGGAGACCCATCCTCCATCGTAGTCCCATAAGCTTGAGAATAGGTTCATGTTGGATGTCATGTGTTTGGAGCATCCACTGTCGATGACCCATTCAGCTTCCACCTTATTCTTCAAGCAAACCTCTTGTTCTTCATCTCCAATGGCCATCAAGGTGAGGTTGGTGACTTCTCCTCCAAATTCACTTTTCTCCTCTTCATCACTTGAGTCTCATGTGGCTGCATAAGCCTTTCTTTTTGATTTATTTGGGCATTCAGTTTTGAAATGTCCAGGCTTTCTGCACTCAAAACAAACTGTGTCTTTAGAAGGAATTTCCTTGGGTTTAATTTTTGTTTTACCTTTTTCCCCATAGGATTTGTTCTTGTGTTGGAATCTTCCTTTTGTTTTTGAGGAATTTGTTGAATTTCCTCATGATGAGTGAAATTTCCTTTTTCATGTAGAATTCTTCATCGTCTTTATCATCACTTACTTCTTCGATAGGTTGAGTTGATTTTAGAGCTATGGTTCTCCTTTTCTCAGAATTTGGTTTGTCGGTGTTCAGCTCTACTTCATGCGTTTGTAGAGATCCAAGTAAGTAGTCCAAGGAGATTTTCGTCAAATCTTTGGCTTCATCTATTGCTATTTTCTTGGGTCTCCAAGCTGCAGGTAATGCTCTTAAGATTTTTCTGACTTTTTCAGCGTTAGTATAAGTCTTTCCTAAACCTTTAAGATTATTCACAATATCAGTAAATCTAGTAAACATAGAAGTTATCGACTCATTTTCTTTCATAGAAAAGGATTCGTAATCAGAAACGAGTTGGTCTACCTTTCTTTCTTTTACCTCTGCTGTACCTTCGTGTGTGACAAGAAGCATATCCCAAATTTCTTTAGTCGTGTCACATGCAATGACTCGGTTGAACTCTTGTTCATTGAGGGCACATTGAAGGAACGTAATAGCACGGAAGTTGTACTGGATGAGGGTGATATCTTCAGTCGTCCATTCTCCTTCATCCTTCGATATTGTCTTTCCATCAACTATCTTGGTGATAGTGTATGGTCCATTCTCTATGGCTCTCCATACAAGAATGTTGTGACCACACACAAAATTCTTGAATCTGCACTTCCAGAAAGAAAAGTTCTCTCCATTAAAGTACGGGGGTCTCGAGGCATTCATGCCTTCTGGTGGTTCTTGGAATGTGGCCATGGTCTTTGACTCACTATTAAGACGATATAGTCTTAAATAAGTTGAACTCCCACTCTGATACCAATTGAAATAACCTAGAGGGGGTGAATAGGTTATACTAGTGGAATTAGACTCTTTTCGGTAAATAGGTCACTCGTGTGACAGCAAGTTAAAATAATACGGAGAAAATAAAATAAGAACAACCACAACACAAGATTTATAGTGGTTCGACTCAATTCGAGTCTAGTCCACTCCCTACAAGAATCCTCTTGTAAGGTATTCCACTAGTTCTCCCTTTCAGTATAGTAGGTAGGGAAGAAAACCTTTACAATCTTTTTATGGATAAGAGTATCCTTACAAATCTCCTTTCCAGGCAGAGAGACGCCTTTACAATCTCTTTTAGAGGTAAAGAGAGACCTTTCTCATTTTAGGATAAGAGAATCCTTACAAACCTAAGTACAGTCTAGAATTATAAAAACAGAAATTAATAAGAAATAGTGGAATAAGAGGAATACCTCAAGTGTGGTGCAAATGATGAGAATGAATAATAAATGATGAGTGATGCACCTTTTGTAAAGTCTTCTCTTACGGCTTTGACTTGCACATGAGAGAGTAGAGGACTTTGATTGAGACTTGAGCCTCTTGTTTGGGATTTGTGTAATAGAATAACTCAAGTGGAAATAAACTTCTTTAATGCTTGCAACAATGCTCTTAAAGCTCTTTCTTAATGAATATTTAATTAAGAGTGATTTGGGTATTTATAGGTGAACTTAGTGAAGCATTTTAGGCAGGGAATCAGGTTCTAATGGACATCTTCTGGGTCCACCGATCGACTACCATCGGTAGCCGGTCGACCGCCAAGAGCTGTTGTAGGCAAAATATAGCCATTGGGGCACTTCCAGACAGTCACCGGTTGACCGGGACTTTCAGCCGGTCGACCGCCTATGGTCTCGGATAGGTCCGGTCAACCGGGGCTTCCAGCCGGTTGACCACCTATGGTCTCAGGTGGTTTCGGTCGATCGGGGCTTCCAGCCGGTCGACCGCCAACATGACATGCTCTGTTTTGACAGAATGCTGTCATACTGACCAGTCATCATTTTTTTGACCATAAATTTTCGGTTCGACTTTAGAATGATCTGAGATTATTTGCGTTGGAATCACAACTCAATTTCCTACAACTTTTATGAAGGATTCATCTCCTGATACTAAATTTAAGATTCCCTAAAATACCCCTGAGTCAGGTTACTATATGTTCCACACCACTTAGAGACTTTCCATACCTGGTCAAGGCATGCTCTATGGTCATTCTAATATAATGCAATGCACATGCATGAGGTGAGTGCATATAAGTATGTGGAAATTACAAATTACATTAAAAATAACTAGTCTATCCTAGTGGTCTTCTTCTTCACTTGAACCTTCCATTCTTTGGCCCTTCATCTTCTTTCCTTCTTGTTTGCTGTTTCATGTCTTTAAGCTTCATGTCTTGATTCGACCTTCAAAGGGTTTCTTCAAGCTAATCACACTTTATCAACCAATTTAAAGATGTATGTTTGTTTGTTAATACCAAAACATGGCAAGGAGTGTGGACATGTTTCCCAACAGTATGTGGCCATGTCCCGCATCGTAGAACTTGGTTCCAAGTAAACTACCCTCTTCAATTCCTCAGGACAAAATCATTAAAGCCCCACTTGCACTGCCCTTACTGAATCTTCAATTCCTCAGGACAAAATCACTAAAGCCGCACTTGCACTGCCCTTACTGAATTTCAGTAGTGCACACGCAAGCACTCTGCATTTCCTATTTCAGTTCTAGGATGGTGGCCCCATCTCTAAAATGGGTTTCCCTCATCATTCCAAGTCTATACCCATACTATGGATAGCCAAAGGGATGATGTACAAACCTATACACACCCCGAGGCACAAGCTTAAGATGCATATAATGCCCCTTTTTAAAATTCAGCAACTTATTGCCTAAATCCTATCCTAGTAACTGGGTTTTCAGCTCTGGGATGGAAATCCCATACATATAAGGTGTGATGCTCATTTTTGGGTGGTTACAGTGATGGTCTAGAGGTTCAAGCAATTCCCAAAATGCATGGACAAGAACCATTTGCTACACATTTCATTCTATTGCTAAATTTTTAGCTTAGGGAGTAGGATTCCCCAACATACAGTCCAAACCCCAATTTAGGTGATAGTAGAGATGATTTCAGGGTGCATGTTATCTTAATTAAATGAAATCAGTGCATATATTAGTCCAAATATTATGGACAACACCCAATTTCACACACACACACGCACACACATGTATATATATATATAAAAGATATAGCTGGGTTTCTAACATAGGGAAGGGAAATCCCCTGCATATATCCCGATACCTAACTATAGAAGCTATAGAAACATTCTCTAAGGTCTAAAACTTGTTTTTATAGCATGGACAACAAGCATAACAACCCAAATTCAGTTTCTGCAGTTGGGTTTCCATCTTAGGGAAAATAAATTCCTAAGAAGTAGCTCTAAATCTAGCTGCAAATGACTGCAGAGAGAAGTCCTAGGGCCTGTACACTATCCCAATTACATGGAAAACATGGAATTTATATTCCTTCACTCTCTACAGCAGAATTTGACACAATTCCCATGCATGTAGTCTAAGGTTCCCAATTCTGGGTGGATGCATGCTTGGGAACTTGCTGCTCATACCTCTAAACATGCATCTGAAGTGCTGAACAACAACTACAGAAATAATTACTGACCTTATTACATGCATGCAGCAGAGAAATGAGAAGCAAGAGTGAACAACAGCCTTGCACACAAACACATGGACAACAGCAACAGCAGGAACCAGCTTGGATA
Source organism: Macadamia integrifolia (assembly GCF_013358625.1). Lineage (NCBI taxonomy): Eukaryota > Viridiplantae > Streptophyta > Magnoliopsida > Proteales > Proteaceae > Macadamia > Macadamia integrifolia. Next base: position 203,313 of record NW_024868978.1, read on the forward strand.
ATAACATGCACCAAGTCTTGAACTACAACCTTGCTATCCTCTCTGCTTGCTTGTATAAGAAACTTCAAGGCCTGGAGCAATGCAGCAACAGTAGGAGCAGCAGAACAGGTGCAACAACTCCCATGCATGCAAGCTCATGCTCCACTCTTCTTCTTCTCTTCTTCTTCTCTTCTTCTTCTTTCTTTCTCGTCATTATTTGACTTAAGTACACATGCAGTTGATGTAACCATCCCACTCTATACACTTTCACTAGTCAAGTAGGCAGCCCAACTGCCCTCAATACTTGCTATGACTAAGCACCCGAGGCATGCAGCTGAATTTTGATAAGAGGTATCGCACACCATTGTCAATTGTTTTGGTAGTTAGGCCTCATAGGTTAGGGCATAGACATTTTTATTTGGTCAGTTGATTACCAATCCATAATAGGGCTCATGTAGTTGGGTGATATTCGAGACTTTTCTTTTTTGGTAAGGGGTATATTTAGGATTTAAATGGACTAATTGGCTAGTCGGACTATAAATGGACCTTAAAAGGGTCATAAACACACAACAATCAGACTAAATAGACTTAAATAGGTTACTCAAGCCATAAAAGATAGGTTAAGAGTTGGATGCCCATCAAGGTACAACCAAACACCATTACAAACTTTTTCAATAGTCATGCTAGGCTTGGCATCGGGCCATTTACTAACAAGTTGATATGATGTTGGGCTTTGGCTGGTCAGGTCTACGAGGCTAGCGTTGGAAATCTCCAATCCAATCCCAATCCCTAAAATTATTGGTCAAGGATCTTTATATCATTTCTAGATTAGCCATGTTAGCAATGTTCTTTAGGCTCAGTTTGATAGCTTGGGAAAATTTTGTTTTGTGGAAGATTGGCAAGGAATTGAAAGGAAGGGAAGGGAAGTGACAATTTTCAAAACTAAAAAAGAAGAACTTTTGTAATCATTACCCAACATGATTGTATGAATTATTTAAATTTCTTAGCATATTTAGAAATGATATTTTTTAGATATAATATTTATTTGACTTTCCACATCCAAGAGACCTAGATGCAAAGTAAAATGGAATTTAATAATCAAATATGAAATGATTTGGAGTTAGTGACATAGACATATAGGTAATGATTACAAAAGTTTACTGAATTCCCTTACCTTCAACTCTACTTGCAACCAAACAAAGCCCAAGGGCTTGATACAGCTTGACATATTGCAATCATATTTAAAGTTCCATATAAGCAATACATGGGAGAGGGTTCTTCATGCCGCTAGTGTAGGGAGAATTTCCTACATAGTACCAATGGCTTCATAATATCTATAGTACTTGTGCCAATTCTTGCTTCACTTCAACCATTTCATCCTACAATGCTTTTATTGGGCGAGCCCATGCTGGCTTAGGTATATCACTTTTGGTTGTGTCCATCGTGTTCGAGTCTTGAGTGTCTAGGGAGAGACAATCTTGGAGAGATCATGGGGATGACACTGGACTTAAGCGAGCCAACTGGTTACGCTGACGTGTCCAGATGGACTTTGGGAAATCTCTTAGGCATGGAATCATGCCTGAATCAAAAGTGATTTTGTTTTTCTTATTTATCAACAAATGATACAATTATAGTTAGTCCACTAAATGATACAGATTGGATTGAGGTCCATGTCCCCAGCCCAATCTATATCATAAGGTGGGAAATGCACACAAGTAGCCTGAATATGAATGTTTCTATAAAGCATTCCATGTCAATAAGGTTCTGCTTTCCTTAACCTTTTCCCACTTAGTGACCCTTCTCTTAGCTCTCACGGGATGGGTCTATAGAATAGTCTTGGACTTTTCATAACTTGTAATGGGAATCACCCCAGAGTTATGCATACCAGACCATTCATATCTAATTTTTGAGGAGGAAGGAAACCTTTCATCTAAAACCCACTTAGGAAAGCATTTCCTTATGACTAAAATATGTTATAGGAAGATTCCGATCTAAGACCTCAGACAGATCCTACAAGTTATCTTGTGGTCTCCTAACTGTTCTCCATCTATTTCCTACATGATGAGGGGATATGTCTGCAATAGACCGAACCGGATAATGTTGACGGGATCTAAATACGTGAGGTACGTGATCTTTTTGATCTACGCGAAGGTACTGTATCAAAGGGTTGGTTTCATTGCCCATTATTCGTGATTATACAAGAGGTTAGATAATTAGCCATAGGGGTAGATGGAATCATGCCATGAGCATGTGCATAAGTGTAATACAAGGGTTACTATCAACCAATCCTATAATGTCATAGGGTGAGCGGATCTCCCTATGGAGGGCATGGGGTCCGCTCTCCCGCAGGCCATCTCACCATTGTGTCCTCACTCGAAGACACGTGGGGGGCTTATTTCTCTGGGCTACCCACCTCAGGTATATTTTAAAAATAAATATTGGAGTTGCCACCTAGGGTTAGGGCCTAGGACTTGGGATGTCGGCCCGATCCATCAGGATGGACCTGAGATTGGCTTGATCTGGTCTAGAGATTAGGGTAAGTGCTAGGTTATGAAGTTAAGAAGGTGTTAGGCACCCACTTCACCTGGTTAAACCGGTCTTCCTATTATATGCTGGTTTTTGAATATTCTCCTATCTATGTCTTGACCCACATGCATGACTAGATATTAATTTACAAAATTATACACATGATGTATTCAATAGAAGATCTACATTATGACTACTCTATTAGAAGATATACCTAACCTTGATCCCTGTTTTGGGTCAAAAGGGGATGGACCCTACCTAGTGCTTCGGCGACTCTGGTGAGGATCCCTGGCTCAGACGGGACTGACTTTGGCTGCTTGCTCCTCTCCTTCGGGGAATCTAGACCTTTAGTAGCTCTCCAGGCTTTGACGCGCTCCTCGATGGTGGGAGGTTCCTTTCCCCCACTCCTTCTCTTCTCTTTCCTCATCTATTCTCCCCTTCTTGGGTTTTTCTCCATGCCCTCCTCTTCTTGTTCAATGTAGGAGAGGAAGCCACTATTTGTAGGTGTCAACGCCTCCCCCTCATGGGTCTCCAAAACAAATCCAAGAGTTTGCAATCCAGCTCCCATGGGTCTGTAGGTTTTAAATTTTCAAAAAGAATTTTCTCACATTTTAAATGCATAAAAACTACTTAATTTGTTTGCACTCAGTGGGTCTGTCAAAACCTTGATGGGCCCATCCCTAGAAACTTCCTAAAAAGACATTTTTTTATTTAAAAAAGAATTTTTACATTTTTTTTTATTTTTTCTTCTTTTTTTTTCTCTTTCCTTTTTGGGCAAAGACCTTACAGGCTGTATGGGATCCATATGGGTCCATATGAACTTGTACGGGTCCGTATGGACCCTCTATAGGTCCATATGGGTCCTATATGGGTCTGAGGGGTGCTCATGCTGGTCTGGGTCAAACTAGGTCAAAACTGGGTTTATCAATCCTTGTTTCGACTTCCAGGACTGATTCCGGGAGATTCGGTCGTCCAATTTTCTCATGCAATATATCTTTCGAATCGTCTCTCTGAGTAATATCCAATGATGTGGGTTTTGAGCTCCTTATTTGCTCAAAAAAGATCTAGAATAGAAAAGAGGGGACTTTGTCCTTTTACCAGCTAGGGGTTTTTCCGACAATCCTTGTTCATGCCGTTCCTGCACCATCGAAGAGTACTTAGAACCAATTCATCAACATATAACATACTAGAGAATGGGTCTGACATTGACATGGGGCTGGATCAGGGTTTTTGGCTGTATTAGAGTTTTGAGCTAATTCGAGCCAGTTTCGCGTTTCATATTAGATTAGGGTTTCAGGTTGATTCTCGAGTTATTGCTATCATATAGATTGTTACCAAAGCCTTGGATTCCCTTCTGATGTGAAGCAAAAACCTTGATCATTCCCTTTATGTCATCACTGGCTGGATGGGTGACAAAATTGGGTGTCTACAAAATGCCCCTCTTTGGCTGAGGCATGTGTTGAGGCCGAAGGGCAAAGAAAAGAACTCCCTAAATTTTGTCACCATGAGCATGTACTGCCGTCATTGTGCCCAATGATGATGGAGGTGCAAATGTGCAAACAGGCAGATAATCCATCGATAAACTTCGCAAGTCAGTTAAATCATCGATAAAACAAGAAATTAATATGACCCTGTCTAGGAACTTTTAAATTGAGGGATTGAAAACTTACCTGTGCCACTACATGGAAATCTCTGCTTAGTTCCTGCCAAGGTGTTAGTACATGATAATTCAATATGAAAATGGTCTTTGGGGGTTATCCTGTTGTACTAAACTGGAGACCAATATCAAACAATGAGCAGTCCATTAGTGTCCTGCTGTAAATAAGCCAAAGACCAAGGGTCAGACAAAGGGCTACCCATCGGTGTCCTACTGTAGATAAGCCAGAGACCAAGGATCAGACAAAGGGTTGTCCATTGGTGTCTCACTGTAAATAAGCCTGAGACCAAGGATCAGACAAAGGGTTGTCCGTTTGTGTCCTGCTATAAATAAGCTGGAGACTAAGGATCTGACAAAGGGCTACCCGTCGGTGTCTTGTTGTAAATAAGATGAAGACCAAGGGTCAGACAATATGATGGGTGCCAACAGCTAATCAAATTCTGTTATTTCCATTGGTGTCCTGCTGTAAATAAGCCAGAGACCAAGGGTCAGATAATATTATGGGTGCCAACAGCTAATCAAATTTTGTGATTTCCATTAGTGTCCCGCTGTAAATAAGCTAGAGACCAAGGATCACACATGGGGCTGCCCGTTGGTGTCCTACTGTAAATAATCTAGAGACCAAGGGTCAGACGATATTATGGGTGATATCATGATTGTCAACAAGTTTTGTGATCTTCCCCACAAGTGCCTGAATATTTGGCACCCAGGTGAGGGAACCAATTTTTGGCTTCTTTTCTTTTTATTTTCATTTTTGTTTATTTTTCTTTTGTTAGCTACCTCACTGGGGATTTTGATTTATTATTATCATTATTTTAAAAAAAAAATTCTGCTTTATTTTATTGATGAAACAATACAAAATGATATTATTTAACTAATATGCACCTTTATTGCCAAGTTATCTTTATGGATATTGCACAACTCTTTGTCATTTGATCCCATGTGGTCATGTGTGAATTGAGGTCAGAGTAAACCAAATTGAAACCAGCTTTGTCAAGTAAAAATTTTCAATTAGATCATGAGGTCAAGTCCTCTTATATTGACCAAATCCTAACAAGAAAATCAACAATGGGTGTTGTCAATTCCTGTGGTAGGTAGAAATTTTTTATCTTCTCAGGTTTTCCTTGGGGAAGCCGATACTGCTGCATAATGTATGAGGGGAGATAGAATGAAGTGTGGGTTAGGCCCATTTGATGTAGCTGCAATTAGGGGTCTTCAGCAAAAAGTTGGCCTGTGGCTACCAATGACAATTTCAGTTTATGGTTTCCCGGATCTTCTCCTCTAGGTACTTTGCCCAGTCGGCGATGTCTTCGAACCCCGAAATTTCTCTTTTATCTTAGTAGTGAGCATCTCAACTAATCACTTCCCAAGGGCTTCAATAACTACCAATCACTCCATCAACCAAAGCTAGAATATAGCTAGACATCCCATATAATAATCTGACCCAAACTTGCCTTTGTAGTTCATCTCGTCAAATCCTTGGAAGAGTTCTACTAAGATGGTGGGGACTAAATCACATCCCTCCTTTAACTGCCTCACCACTTCCATAATGATAGGGTATGCCCTCGTCTAGGTGTACGCAGGAGATACCGTGCTATCATACAGAAAAGATAGGCATCGACCCAATGCTGGCGGTGAGCCCCTTCTTGCGATGGATACGTGCTGAATGCTCTTAACACTTACAGAATATCGACCTTCCATAGCTAACAAATTGTGCCACTTCGTCCTTGCCCCATCCAAATAAATCCTGGATCGTGGGGCACATTTTTCCTATGCCAAATCGGAACACATGAAGCTTTATATCCCAGTACTATGGTACTTACCGTAGCAATCCGTGATGTAATTTCATGCATCCAATTCTGCTTAATACCTGCATATTCAAAGATTGTAGCAAATTTGTCTCTTCACCACCTATCTTCAAGGTCCACTTCCACAATGTCTCATCCAGAGAGCCCATCTGCAATTGTCCAAATGGGTTAGAAACAATTTCAGTAATGCTCACACATCCAAGACTCAACAAGACATTTTATCACTATTTATTGTACCGAGACTATCTTATCAAGGGTGAGAAATGTGCTGGCCTTGATATCTAATGGCGAGTGGCGATTCTTGACAAGGTTGGAATCTGGAAGAGATTTGAAGGCTCACAGGCAGAAGAAAGTGGCTTAATGATCAATTTCCAAATGGCGATTCTTGGGGGATTAAAGCAAAGATGATCTTATAGACACTCTGGCCATTAATTTGGGAATCTCTTTTACCCCATCCTTTATTTTTTGGGTTGTTGAGACCGCACTCGCATATATCTAGTTGCCTACGTATCCCTCGTGATGGTTTATGTATAGAATAGTTCGGGTGCTTCACCCTAAGCATAATATTCTTGAGTTGGTCCATATTTACAAGTCTTAGTACTTCTTCTCCATCAAGATCCATGAGTCTTACGGTCTTCCTAGGTAATATCTCCTTGACTGAGAATGGGCCACTCTAGTTTGGTCTGAACTTCCTTCTTCGGTCATGAATGGGAGCCCTCTGTTCTCGGAGAACCAATTCACCCTTCTCTATGTGGTGAGGCTTCACATGCTTGTTGAAGGCCCTAACCACCCTTTGCTGATACTTTTTCAAGTTATCTATGACTTTCATCTGCTTCTCATCTAGGAAATTGAGCTCATCACATCGGGTTTTTACCCATTCTCCTTCAGGTAACTGACTATCCTGGAGTACCATAAGTGACGGCACCTAGATTTCTATGGGTGATATTGCTTCCATTCCATACACCAAGGAGAAAGGAATTGCCCTTGAAGAGGATCTTATGGAGGTTCGATACGCTTATAAGGTGGAGTCAGGTTATCTGCCCAATCCTTGTGGGTCTCTGCCATCTTCTGAATAATCATCTTTAAGTTCTTATTGGCTACCTCCACTGACCCATTGGTTTGTGGTCTATAAGTAGTGGACCTATGCCTTATGGTATCAAATTTTGCACAAATCTTGTCGGCCTTGCCCCAGAAATGTGACCCTTGATCTGATATTAGCTCTTATGGTACTTCATATCGACAAATGATGTTGTCCTTGGATGCTGTAAGTACTAATATGACTGCGCTTCGACCTATTTGGTGAAGTAATCAATTGCTACCAGGATGAATTCGTGCCCATTGGATGCCTTGGGATGGATTTTCCCTATGACGTCAATGCCCTGAGTAGAAAATGGCTAAGGGGAGCTGAGCGAGTGTAGCTCTGTAGGCGGGATGTGTATAATGTTGGCAAAGATCTGGAATTTGTGGCATTTCTTGACAAAATCCACACAGTTTGCCTCCATTGTGTTCTAATAATATCACAATTGTAGAATCTTCTTTGCTAACATCATTGCATTCATGTGGGGTCCACAAAGGCCCTGATGAATTTCTTTCATGATGGTCCTTTCCTGTTCTTCATCTACACAAAGCAATTGTATCCCATTATACGATCTCTTGTATAGCTACTCCCCTTGCAGAATGAACTGGGTGGTATATTTTCTTAAGAACTTCTTTTCTCCTTTTGTGGCTTCTGCCAGGTACTTTCTTTCCCTGATATAGTCAATTATGGATGCAAACCATGACCTTCCATCCACTATAAGAGCATTCATGGCATCTTGGTATATAGGCTTGTCTCTTCCTTCTACCATGAATGGTCGAACCCTTGCCATGGGATTGCACTCCACCTTGGATGCTAATGTGGCGAGGGTGTCGGCAAATCAGTTGTTCTTTATTTAAAATACTCAAATGAGATCTTTTTGAAATGCTTGACCACTTCTTCCAAGTGTTCCTAGTATGGGTTCAGCTTTTCATCTATGGTTTTCCACTTTCCTTGAGTTTGGTAAATGATGATGGTTGAGTCACCGTATACCTTGATCTTTCTCACCCTAATGGTTAATGCTATTTCCAATCCCAATACACTGGCTTCATATTTGGCCATGCTGTTAGTGTAGGATAAGTTGATACCGAAAGATGAGAGCAAGTATAACCCATCGGGAGTCACTAGGAGTATCCTTGTGCCACATCATTTTTGATTGGATACCCCATCAAAGTACAATTTCAATTCATTGGTGGTTTCTTCTTCAGCCATGACTATCTCTTCATCCTTAAAGGCATCATCTAACATTCTTACATTCTTTCATCTTCTATGGGGTGAGCAGCCAGGTGATCTACACCTGCCTGCCCCTTGATGGACTTTTGAGTGATATAGGTGATGTCAATCTCAGACAACAACAATAACCACTGAGTCATTCTTCCTGTCAAAGCTGGCTTCTCAAATAGATATTTGATTGGATCCATTCTTGAAATCAACCGAACTGGATATGCCACCATATAATGCCTCAAACTTCTTGTTGCCCAGACTAGTGCAGTATAAGTCTTCTCCAAAGGTGTATACCGTGTCTCATATTCCAGGAACTTCTTGCTCAAGTAATAGACAGATTGCTCTGCTACATTTCCTTTCTCCTTTTGGGCCAACAATGATCCCATGGAATTTTCTCCAACTGATAGGTATAACAAACGAGGTTCTCCAGCAATGGGTGGTATCAACACCGGTGGACTTGTCAAGTATTCTTTTATTTCATTGAATGCTTGCTGACATTGATCATTCCCTTCCTAAGGCTGGTCTTTCTTCAGCAACTTAAAGATTGGCTCACACATAATAGTCAGCCAAGATATGAACCGACTGATGTATTGGATGCGAGCAAGGAATCCTTATATTTCCTTTTCTATCTGATGCGGGGGCATTTCTTGGATTGCCTTGATCTTAACAGGGTCAACCTCAATGCTTCTTTCACTTACCAGGAATCCCAACAACTTTCCAGCCATTGCATGAAATACACATTTCTGGGGGTTCAACCTTAGCTGGTACTTCTTTATCCTTTTAAAGAATTTTCTTAAGGTAGGGACATATGCCCTTGTTGATCTGTAGACTTTACTATCAAATCATCAACATAGACCTCCACTTCCTTGTGCATAATATCATGGAGGATGGCGGTGGCTACTCTTTGATAGCTTGCCCCGGCATTCTTCAGTCCAAATGGCTTCTCCTTATAACAAAATGTTCCCCACAAGGTGGTGAAAGTTGTTTTCTCCTTTTCCTCGGGGTGCATGCTTATCTAGTTGTATCTTGAGAAGCAATCCATGAAAGAGAGCAAGGCATGTTTTTCCGTGTGGTCAACAAGGACATCAATATGTGGCAATGGGAAATCATCTTTTAGGCTCACTTTGTTGAGATCTCAAAAATCTATGCACATTCGCATCTTCCCACTAGGACTAGAACAATATTGAACAACCCTTGGGGTATTCCACAACTTGTAGGAAACCAGCATTTCACTGCTTCATTACTTCTTCCCTAATTTTCTCACTCCATTCTACATGCATTCTTCTAGGCTTCTGCTTGACAGGCCTTACATCAGGGTATGTTGGCAAGCGGTGTTGCACAATACTTGATCAATCTCAGGCATGTCCTCATAAGACCAGGCGAATACTTCCATAAATTCTATAGGGAGACTAGTCATCTAAGCTGCTTCTTCATCATTTAGGGTAGCACCAATTTTAACCTCTCGAGGGCATTGATCGTTCTCAAATTAATGATCCAAGTATCCTCACAGATGGGTTGGGATTTTTTAGGCTTACATTGTTTTATTAAGTTGTGATAATTATCAAGATCATCATCAGAAAATGGAGGCAAATCACACTTAGAATTGGGAATTTCATTAATATCTGAAGAAGGAATGACAGACTCAGAGTACATGAACTTGAACTTATTATTTGTAGGAAAAGAAATGACATCAAAGGACTCATTGAAAGACTCAAAGACAAACTTGGTGCTTTCTTTAGTGATAGCCAGCCTGGTTAACTCTTGGGTGTAAGTAAGCTTGAAGCTGTCCTCGACACTGGTCCAATTCAATAGTCTATTGGCCCTATGAATCAACAAATGCGGTGGTGGACCCTCTTCTTCTTCTGTGATAATGACTGCTATTTCAAGATGATCTGACGAATATCTGAGTACCCTATGCCAAGCTTTGCAAGAGATGAACCTGGATTAAGGCTACTCAAGCTGTTGTTGATGAATTCCAGCTTTTCTAGGTGGCTTCCTGAGATCATTCCTGTCCCTCAATCACATTTAAGCCCATTGTCTTTTACTATTCCATTGCAGTTGGTCCTGGCACAATACACACACAGCCTCATTCTTCTAGCCCTCCTTTCCCAAGCATAAATGCTTTCTCCATGGAATAGTCTAGGCTTCAGTTCATATAACTCTTTTGCACACATCTCCTAGAAGAACATGCAGATATGCCTTTTCATGTCTACTGGAAAATGTACACACCAACCTTACTTTCTTCTCCCATTCTCTTTTCAGCATGATCCAAGGGTTAACTGGCCTTTTGAACTGGATCAACATAGTGGGGTTAAGAGGGGAATCTTCTTATTCAATCATAAAGATTCTTGATATGTCGAAGACCTCGTCATCTTCCTTTGTAAGCTGAAGCTGCTGTAACTCATGGTGCACCAAGTCAAATTTGTCGTGGAAGAATATCTTGAAACCCATTTGAATATAGGTCACTACTTCATTGAACTAAGGTTATGCATTTCTGCTGAATGGGAAATTTGCTCCTTCCTTCACAAAATACCCATTGAGAGGAGGGTAATACGTGGCCACCGGCTTTTTGTCATATGCTTCTTGTGCAAATCCTTGGTACCCTTGTCCTTCTCTTCCTTTGGCTTCAACCACAGTGGGGAACCTATACACACCCTGATAATATTTGCCTAGCCCCATACCCGGGAAATATTGCATCTTCTTCATCATATGACCCACCGACGGACTCCAGATGGTTTCATAGTCTGCTGGAACATTTTCTTCAGTTGTTCCCTTAGCAAGGAAAGCACAAGTACCTTCTATTTCGAGTCCACTGAGGTGGATCTCTTCTTCCTACTCTCCTCCTTTCTCAGTATTGCGTAGGGTGTTGACCAACTCTGGATCTCCTGACACAGTTATCACATTTCCTTCATGCATGAACTTCAATTTATGATGCAATCTATAAGATATGCCTTGGCCTAGTGTAACCATGGCCTTCCTAGAAGAATAATGAAGGAAGTAGGAATATCTATTACTTGGACATCAACATCAAACTTGGTTGAGCCAATTGTCATAGTTACTGTGAGAACCCCCAAAATTTCACTCTTAGTGTTATCATAAGCCCGCACTATCTGATTTAATGATCTCATCTTCTCCATATCCAGACCAATGCTTGAAGCTGACCTTAATGGAAGAACATTTCAAGCAAACCCATTATCAATCAAAACTTGAGGTACAACCTTGTCATGGCATTCAACAATTATATGCAAAGCCCGGTTATGTTTAACCCCTTGGATAGGCAGTTCGGAATCAAAGAACATCAAGGATTGCACCGCATATGTTGCCCCTACTATCTGTGAGAGCTACTTTAGATCAATCTCAATAGGCATTTGTACACTGCATGACACTTGAGTATGACTTCTCTATGGGAAGGGGAAGCCATCAACAAACTCCAAACGGGAATGTTGGCTTGCACCTTCTTGAGCTATGTCAGGATAGGATTCTCTTGTTCTGCATTGAAATTCTTCTCTATTGCCTCATTTGTTATGGGCTGCTCCACTACCGATGATTTGTTCTTGACCTCCTTGCCACTCCATGTCTCCATTATACTCACGGGCTTTTTGATGATGATTTCAGTGGAATAATCCTCATGTTCATAATCACTGTCAGTAATAGTAATGATCCCCACCATAGGGACTTCTTCCTTTATAGATTCTTTGGGTTCTTTCTCCTAGCTGGGCTTAGGAAGCCGAGGTCATTCGCAAATATCTCGAGCTCGAGCTCGCACCTTCTGTACTGCATTGAAGAGATGCTGGAGTTCATTTTGTACATCAAACATAAGCTAGGCAACACTACCTAAGGTGGGGTGCTCACTCAGGCATTCCCACATCTACTGCTTCCTCTAGCATGTCATTCTCTCCCACTTTTCAGAGGGGCTTTGCCTGTTCTCCATAGTAGCCCTTACTGATGTCTAACTTACCCAACATTTTATTGGTTTCTTCTAGGTGATCTTCCATCATGCTTAAGAGTGCTATCATTTCTGCCAGTGTTCTTCCTCAGCCACCTCAGAATTAACTTCTTCTTCCTTATTCTCATCCAACCATTCTACCTCTACCTGGATAGACAATGCTGGGTGAATGGCATTAGTGGGATCCACCATCTGGTCACCCCCATCTATGGCACACATTGGGTCATTGACTGTGTTCTCAGAATCATCAGCCCCCTCACAATTGGATTCCCCCTTTGTGAATCAAACAAACATCATCCTTGATTTGTTCCCTAACTGCTAATGCCAGGACTGCCTTGAGAATTCATCCATTAATTCTTCAACTACATGTGCATGGCTCTCTCCTGATTCAACAGGGTGCATCAATGGGGTAGGATCCTTCTTTGATTCTTCGTCGCCTAGGGCATTTACTAACCCGGTCGATGCGGTATAATCTGGTGACTTTGGCAATATGTCATAAAGATCCATCCATCCTGAATCCAAAGTGTGAGGATCATGTACAATCCCTGGATTATATACAGATCGGAAATAAAGGTCCTCTGACGGGGTTGATGGGTATGAAGTGGGATGGTATGATGGAGATGTGGTGTATGAGGTTGGGTATTTTGATGGAGATAATGGGTAATGTAAGGGTGATGGGGGAAATGACCCTGGGTGGTATATTGGAGAATTTGGTGGTGGTGAAGGGGAATGATGAATAGGTGATGGAGGTGCATGGATTATTTAGGCTTCCAGTAGTGGAGGGCTAGGCGGTGGTTGACCCCTGACTCCCAACTCTTCTTCATTAATGGCACTTTTAACTTCCCTCCTCATACTCCGTGCTCTGCTTCCCATGATCCTTCTATAAATCCGAAAGCCCATGAGACCCTTCCTTTTCTTTGGACAGATGAGCCTGGTTGGATCCTCCTGACCTTCTTCTTCTTCTTCTTCTTCTTCTTCCAACATGCTTATTGTGCCATGTTTTGGGAGTGGGTTGGTGGTGACATTGGGAGCCTATGTGATACCCTACTTTTTAAACCCGGTCTCGATTGACCCGGTTTAACCATGTAGGACCCAAACCGGAGACGGTTAAGGTGGGTTCCTTATGGACCATGATGGCAAGGGTGACTTTGAACACAAGTTGGTCAAACAAGTCCGAGTCAGTGCCAGAGGAGATGGGTGTACCCAAGCCGTGCACATGCACGTATCATAAGGCCATGTACAGTTAATGCCGGTATGTAACCGTATCCTAAAGTGTATACGTAGAATATACCTTGTGCCGAGAGTGAGATACGCGCCGAGAGTCGAATTCCATCAAAATCCCACTTGTTGGCAGATTTTCGGCTCTCAGGTGGGCAGTCACAGGTGGGAGCATCCGCCCACCTGAGTGACCCACCCATGTGGTTACTAGTTGTTTTGGGAAAGTATAAATAGCATTGTTTTGTGTTTTTCAATATCTCATTTATTACATTTAGAAGTTGGTGAGAAGATTAAAGAGGAGAGAGAAAAGAAGGGAGAAAAGAGAACAGAGAAGAGGAAAAGGGAAGGAAGAGGAAGAAGAAATGGATTTAAGCGGCGCCAAGGGTTGATCTTCCCATTCCAAAGTCGGAAGAGTAATCCCCAACACGAGATCTATGATTAGAGGTGAGCAAAGGCTATGTTTCTTAAATTTTCACCAAACCCAAGTAAAACCCTTGATTTGGGTAGAGTTCCTTGAGATCTTGTAAATCCCCCTTGAAATGATGAATCTAAGGTTTGATAGATGGTCTATGTGTTGATTTTGAAGGATTTGAAGAAGTGTTTACTAGGTTGGAGAAGCATTGGTGATTTCTTGAGCTAAGAAGTGATTTTTGGGGTTTTGAAAGAGTTCTTGAGCAAAGAAGGTAAGATGGCTTTTCAATCCTTAAATCTAACTTAGATCTAGATTAGAATCATCTTATGAGACCCTGAATGTGTGGAAAATGGGTTTGGAAAAGCCCCATTTGTTTCCCCAAAGACTGGGGAAAGTTTCAAGAAAAATGACATTTTTTCGCCCTCTCAGGTGGGCTGAGATCGGTGGGCCAAACGGCCCGCCTGAGGGCACTTGCCTGAGAGAGCAGGCCCTCGGGGCTGACCGATGGGTCTTGTTCGGCTCATCGATCATGACCGGTGGGTCAAGATCGGTGGGCCGTGATAGGTGGCTGTCCGACCCACTCGAGAGGCCCCCAATGTGATTTTTGTGTCCAAATGGACCCAAAATGGACGTGTGATCTTCTTTTATGATTCTAAACATGATTTTATCATCAAATATTGTTGGTTTTGACCCCAAAGTGGTGAAATTCTAACCCCATTCGCTTATGATAGGTTCACCAAAATTTACGTTTCTCGCGCCGGATCTCACCCGTATCGGGCGTGAGTCTTTGTACACAATGAGTAAGTGGAGAGAGGACGTTTGGTATTATTTTAAGGCTTGTTTGGCATTCATTTAAATTGTATCTAGACTAGCCATATCATCATGCAAATTATGTGTAGCTTAGCCATCCTCATATGATTATGACATGTGTGTTGTGTTTTACTTTCTCAATGCTAAATGATGATGTGCTTATGTGATGAATGATGGGATCGTTGTGCATGATGCATTATTAGACTAGACGCCGTAGTCGGCTTGGAAACGAGTGCATTGGTGGCCCGTGGAATCGGACGTGGTGGCACTATGCAATCATACTATGTCATATAGGAGCATGCGGCTTAGGATTATCATCTTCCCGTGCTACGACCCTTCCCAACAGGGGTTGAGGTGTTGGGTTACCATTTGGGGGGAAGCAGTGGTCGTGGTTGTCGGGTCACTGTGGCAGTTAGACATACGCTCGGCTAGTCATTAGGACAGTCGACAACCTTGGTGGTATATTCAAGAGGGCCAATCGTACTGCTTTTAAATTGCTGGAGTCGGTACCTTTATTTTCTATCATTTACTTTATGTTGAGAGCCGATAGTCGGCATGCTTTACTTTTCTGAGTACTCACGGTGGGTCTTCTCCGACAGCCTTATAGGCATATCACGGGATGGAGTTCGAGGCTCGTACCCGGAGTATACGCGCACTGTGGTTGTAGTAGCACTAACCCAAAGACTTAGTAATGTTGTTTAGGTGGATAAGATTTAAAATGAATTGCATAGAATATAGTGCATATGGTTGTGATTATTGTGTGGACTGTTGTGTGGTCCTTCTTTTCACTTACTGAGCTAGTGAGCTCATCCCATGTGTAGACCTCTTTTAGATGATTTTACAGGTCACTAGCCTGAAGAGGCCCCACGATTAAATTCCTCGAAGAGGATTGGTGGGTCCCCGAGGAATATGAGCACGGCATGGATTGCTCATACGTGGGCTGTGCTGCGGGACCGCAGTATTGATACCGTGCTGGGTTTTACTTTTTGATTCTTTTGGTAACCCCTTTTTGTGTACTTGATGCGTGAATTGTTATTCTTTTTGTGTAAACATCATGCCTGCGGGCCCACATGTATTTATCTATATTCTACAATTTGGGTATCAAGTATATTAGGGGTGTTTACAGGTAAATTAAGTCTTCCGCTGAATTTTTGAACGTTATCTTAGATGTGTGTATGCTATGGTTGGGTACTGTATCAGATGATCCTAGCAGGTTTGGGTTAACCGGAGTTAACCCGGTCACCGATCCGGTTCTATGTGAACTGGGTGTGACAACGGTGGTATCAGAGCGTGATGCTCTATTCACTCACAGCATACCATATAGACCCCATAGAATCTATAATAGGAACTGGGATTGGGTAAAAAAAAAAATTTTAAAGAGTTAAAAGCCAAAGAAAGGAAGTAATAATAATGGTTGCATTTAGTTAACGCATTTCACGTCATGCATTAGAGAAGGTTTACTTGGAATAAATGAAAGATTAGTTATTTGATTCCATAACCCATCGAGTACGTATTTAACGAAATTTCGGCAGTATAACGACGCTAAAACAAGATTTCTAAAATTTTTCACAACCAAGCACCTGATAGACAACATACATATATATACCAATAAGCATAATCAATACAAAACCAACCACAAGTCACCAAACATCATCACAACACCATACTAGCAAGTCCAATTACAGAGAAGGAAAAAGTACAAAGAAAAATAATAATATGAACCAAATAGAGACAAGTGAGAAGCTGAGGTAGACGGGCGAGCTAAGTCCTCAGAGACCCTCGTCATCGTCTAACTCTACTACTCTGTCCCTCCTAGGTCTCGATCTAACATTGAACCGACGGTCGTAGTAATCAAACCTTGAGTTCACCAGTTGTACATCCCTCCAGAGTCAGGAAAAATCCGCTGAAATG
The DNA here is from genome assembly GCF_013358625.1 of Macadamia integrifolia. Classification (NCBI taxonomy): domain Eukaryota; kingdom Viridiplantae; phylum Streptophyta; class Magnoliopsida; order Proteales; family Proteaceae; genus Macadamia; species Macadamia integrifolia. The sequence continues at coordinate 219,879 of NW_024868978.1, forward strand.
GCGTTGGCCGTTGTATCCAAGTCCTGGCCCAATCTTAGGAAGGAACTCTCTAAGGTAGCTTGCCTTTCTAAGATGTTTTCCTCTCTAGAAGCACTCTCATCTAGTCTTCTTAGCAGTTGATCTTGCCCTTCTTTCAAGGCCCTCATAGCAGCCATCATGCTCTCAAAATCAAATGCACCGCTCTCAGGTGGTGGGGCTCTACGTTGTGGGCCTACAGCCCTCGCGAAGTCAGGATTAACACCTCTCGAATCAAGAGGCTCCTCCTCAAGGATATCCTCATCTAGAAAATCCTCCTCCTCGAACTAAGGAACATAATCCTCATCCTCCTCACTAGCCTCCTCCTCCATGGGAACATCCTCCCTATGGGAATTCCTCGTGTTCCTGCCTCTTTGAGCTCCTGCTCTCTGAGGTACATCCATGAGAGCTTGGAGACCCATTCTTAGTAGGTTTCCCCTGTCAAACTTGTCTGCTGGAGTCTTTTCCTCCTCCCCACTGAGATCCACCCCAAATAACTCAAAGATCCTAGTGAGGATCCTACCATATGGGAACCCTCCGTCCTCGGGGTGTGAGGTATGATGCTCCATAGTCTTAAGGATGATGTAAGGCAAGCATAAGTGCTAGGCACCTCCCTCTAAGGCCTTATAGATGCAGAAGGCTATGTAGGCCGCCATGAAGCCTACCTAGTTCCGATGACCTCCTCTAGGGAGCAAATTGAATTGAACCAAACGAGCAAATACACGAACCTTTGGGTAAAATATCATCTTGGAATCCGGACGCTCTTTACTGCCACAGATGGTCTCGTAAATATGGTCCTGCGTCTCCAAACTTAAGGATGGGCCCATGGGCTTACTCCTTAGAGGACTGTAGAAATGATGCCCCAACTGACGAAATGTCTAGAATGCTAGCAAGGGTGTCCATAGTCAAGTGAATGTTCACCCCTTCACCATGCTAGTTATTGAATACTCCCCATACTGGTAAGAGACCTCCAAATTGCAGTAGAATCTTCAAACCAGTTGCTCATAGCACGGACGATCTATGTTGAGGATAGACTACCAACCCAGTGCAGTGAATCTCTCATGAAGTTGAACCTTGTGGAAATCACTGATTTCCACGGTCTTCTCCATCATCACAGACCTCTTTAGAAAGGCCTGCCAGTTGGTTGCTGCCTCTAAACTTCGGAAGAGTCCCTCATCGTAGTCTGAAGGGTCGATAGGGGCAGGTCCGGGTCGCCTTGTGCGGGGGGCTGGGGAACTAGTCCCTGCACTCTTCCGCTTGGAAGTTGCGGCCCTACGTCGAGTGGAAGAAGATGCAGGTTTTGCCCTTGCGAGAAGACATCCTAGTAAGAAAAGAGAGGAAATAATGATAAGTAAGGATGTTGCATAACAAAGGAAACAAATAAAATGGGTGAGAAAGTGCATATGTAAATGCACCTAAATACATAATGTGGATTATTATAGAAGGAGAAGTGGATAAACCATAGAGAAATGGATAGGAAGAAGCCCCCAAAACATGATATCCACTAGCACATTGCAAAATAGAAATGTAACAAAGGCGTATAAAGCATGGCAAGTGAGAAATGATGGAAAAACCCCAAATCTCAATGTGCAAGTTCAATCTAAGAAAATGAAAAGTCTCACAATGGAGTAAAACTTGAAGCTTACATGTCTATGAATGAAATGCCATTATTATACAATCTAATGTATGCAAAGAAATATTCTATTATGACATTGAGGTGCAAGGAATGAAATCGATTTAAGTTGTCCACAAGTATGAAGTGGTGGGAAGAAAATCATAGAAACCCAACACAAAAGAGATGGGATTTCAAGCATACCCAAATTTTCATGATCTCTCCAACATTATAAGTGCAAATCAAGCATAAGGAATGTCATTTGAGTTGTTAGTTGGGGAGAAAAGGGTAGAGATAGAAGAAAGCCCCAAATTGGAGAAAATTAGGGCATGGTTGGGATTTCTCTCATAAATTGTAAAGTAAAGCCTAAAACTATGCATGAATCACAAAGAAAACATCACATTCTCATGGAATGATTGTTCTATGGAAAGAAACATGGAAAAAAATTCAAGATTGGGGACTACACATGGATTCTACCTCCAAAGTACACATTCCAAGAAGAGAAATGGAGAAGAGACTTACTTGAGAGTGGAGGAGTTGAATCTTCCCAAAATCCGCAGAATCATTGAGTGAGATCACGAGTGGAAGTGTCAAGGAACTCTCAAAAATTTCCTGAGTGAGAGAAGGGGGAACAAATTGGAGAAAAATAGGAAACAGGGGCTTAAAAGCCCTGTTCGTGTTCCACCTCGGGTCGGACCGACGGGCTGCAGCTCGGGTCAGCCCGCCGGTTGGGAGAAAATACAAAAAAAAAAGAAAAAAAAAAAGAGGAAGGGGGTGGAGGTATTATATATATGAAAAAAAAAGGAGTGTGTGGCTAGCACCATATAGTTGAGTGGGACCATCGTCCTACTTATTGAAGCACTAGCACCGTATTTTCGGGATTAAGCTATGGCTAGTTGTAAAACATCATACACTATAATATCCTATGCGTTGGCATATGATTATGTGCCGATATGAATTCTGAGGTGCTTAACCAATGTTGTGTATGGTATGTTCCAGGTACAAGGACACAATGGTACGTGCTAGATCCGGTAGCAATGCACGAGGTACCTCGCGGGGTCTTCGCTCGGTCTGTCGACCACCAAATCCTAGAAGGTCCCGCTCTGTGGGGCAAACCCCAGTCCCACAACCTCCAGAAACCTTTGATCAGGGTGTGGCACAAAGGGACCCACCTGTGACTACACTTCCGAATCCTCCACCGGTCATCACTCCGGGTGATGTTGCAACCATAATCCAGCAGTCACAACAAGCCTTCCAGCAACAAATGCTTCAGCAGCAGCAGGAATTTATGGCTACTATACAGCAACAATTAGACCTTTCTCAACCCGGTCAACATCCCTGGATACTTACTTCATAGAACCCACCTGTAGGGTCTGACACCAGGCCACAAGCTGGAGTTACACCTCCAATTCAGCCACTCAGCACTCCTCCGTATATGGTGCCCCCTCCATACCCTTGCTACCCGGCATATGCACCCAATTACCCACCGACGAATAATACGTCAAGGGTAATGGAATCTTTCAAGAGGAATTTGCCACCTGTATTCTCTAAGGTGGAAAGTGATCCTCTAGAGCCGGACTAGTGGATCTAAGAGCTAGAAAAGATATTTGACGTGATTGAGTGCACTGAGGCACATAAACTTATTTGTGCGGGGCTGCAACTCAAGAATGAAGCCAACTCTTGGTGGCAAGCCTCTAAGCCTATATTGTTGGCCGCACATCTGGAAACCACTTGGGAACAGTTCAAGGAGTTGTTCTTGGCCAACCACTACCCTCATAGTTTCAGAGACCGTAAAGAAACAGAATTTATGGCCTTAACTCAAGGGAGTAAGACTATCCTTGAGTATCAGCAGTAGTTTGTAAGCTTGTTCCATTTTACCCCTAGGCATATGAGGTCAGCTGAAGAAAAGGTTGCAAGATTTCTGAAGGGATTAAAGGCATCCATTGGGTCAGTGCTTGAGGTCTTAGATTTGACAGATTATGGCCAGATTGTGCAAAAGGCTAAGACCATGGAAGATAAGCAGAAGGGAGAGCAGTCCCTCACACCTGGATTGTGGAAGAGGACAAATCCATTTCTGGACATGGGCAACTCATCCAAGGTATACCATGGGTCGTATAGTTCTGGGCCTACATATAGACAGCCCTATAGGCCATCTGGCTACGCTCCTCGACCAGTTGGTGGTTCGGGCTCTACATCTTTCCACCCAAACACTAGTACAGTACCTACAGGCCCAAGGCCGCCCGACCTCCATCTACAGCGGGTCAAGTGCAAAGGGGCCCCGACCCCGGTTTCGGCATCACAGATCCGTTGCTTTAATTGCCAATCCTATGGGCACTATGCTAAAGACTGTTGGGTCAGACCAGCCTTACCCTCCAGTCAGCCCTCTGTATACCGACCTTCCTTAACTCGGGGGAATCAATCCCAGGGAAGAATGTATGCCCTATCAGCTGAGGAAGCTGAGGCCAGCACGGAAGTGGTAACAGGTACATTTTAATTTAAGATTTTTCTTATGATTAAATATTGATGACCTGCTGTACTTATATGCATTGTTACACTAGGTGTGCTACCTATATCGGGCATACTAGCCTATGTCTTGTTTGATTCAGGAGCTACACATTCATTCATATCTAAGAGATTTGCTGAGAAATTTGGTATGTCACCCAGGACACTAGATCATGGGATGATTGTTAGTATGCCTACTGGTAAAGTTACACAGCTAAAGGAGGTGTATGGGCCATGCCCAGTGGGAAGAAGTTGGATGCACAACTCATTAAGTTCAACATGCAAAATTTTGACGTTATATTGGGTATAGATTGGTTGTCTGCCCATCGAGCTAATGTGATGTGTGCTGAAAAATTAATTAGGGTGACAGATGATGAAGGAAAAGAATTAATATACCGAGCAGGTAAATTGAAACTGGCTAGAAGGGCCCTCGTCTCAGCTCTTCAAGCGGTAAAGTTGTTGGAAAGTGGATGTCAGGGTTACTTAGCATCTATACTTGATGTTGATGCAAAGGTTACACATCTAGAAGAGGTAAAGGTGGTTAAAGAATTTCCCGACGTCTTTCCAGAGGATCTGATGCATCTACCGCCTGATAGAGAGTTGGAATTTGCCATAGACTTGATTCCTAGAGCAACTCCAGTGTCTAAAGCTCCATACAGGATGGCACCAACCGAATTGAAGGAGTTATAGATGCAATTGCAAGAATTATTGGAGAAGGGGTTTATTCGCCCAAGTGTTTCACCCTGGGGTGCCCCAGTTTTGTTTGTCAAAAAGAAGGATGGCAACTTGTGTATGTGCATCGATTACCGGGAATTGAATAAGCTAACTATTAAGAACCGGTACCCATTACCCCACATTGATGATTTGTTTGACCAACTACAAGGTGCAAGGGTGTTTTCGAAGATAGACCTTAGATTAGGCTATTATTAGCTCAAGATAAAGAGTGACGACATACCCAAGACAGCGTTCAAGACTCGGTATGGTCACTATGAGTTCCTAGTGTTATCTTTTGGGTTAACCAATGCACCGACAGCATTCATGGATTTAATGAATCGAGTATTTCACGATGTCCTCGATAAATGGGTAATTATTTTTATTGATGACATCTTGATCTACTCTAAGACAAAAGAGGAGCACACTCAACACTTGAGGATGGTGTTACAGAGGCTGAGAGAACAACAATTGTTTGCCAAATACAGTAAATGTGAATTTTGGCTTGAGCAAAGTTGGATTCCTGGGACACGTAGTGTCTGAGGCCGGAATCGAGGTGGATCCTGATAAGGTGAAAGCAGTAGAATAGTGGGAAAACCCTAAGAACGTTACTGAAATCAGAAGTTTCTTGGGTTTGGCTGGATACTACCGGCGCTTCATTGAGAATTTTGCTCGGATCTTAGCACCAATGACTAAGTTAACCAAAAAGGGTGTGAAATTTGAATGGGTAGAGGAATGTGAGAAGAGTTTTCAGGAGTTGAAGAAGAGGTTGGTGTCGGCCCTTGTGTTGACCATCCCTGAAGGCACAGGTGGAATGACAGTCTACACTGACGCTTCCAAGGTTGGATTGGGTTGTGTTCTCATGCAACGCGGTAAGGTGATAACATATGCATCCCGAAAACTAAAGGAATATGAAAAGAACTACCCCACTCATGACTTGGAACTAGCTGCAGTCATTTTTGCCCTAAAGATTTGGCGACATTATTTGTATGGGGAGAAGTGCGAGATATACAGTGATCACAAAAGCCTTAAGTACTTTTTCACCCAAAGAGATTTGAACAAAAAGCAGAGGAAATGGCTTGAACTCATGAAGGATTATGACTGTGACATTCAGTATCATCCTGGCAAGGCTAATGTAGTCGCAGATGCGTTGAGTTGGAAGGCACAGACTGTATCACTCTCACACTTAGTAGTCAGCCCACCACTCATGCAAGAAGCGACGCTAATGGATGAAACCCTCTTATATGAAGGAGCAACCTTAGAGCTTGAACATCAACTAGAAAACCTTAAATGGTTGACTGTATCCCTGGCAGCTCTACAGGTGCATCCATCTATTAGGCAAGAGGTGATAATGAAACAACCTTTGGACCCTGAGTTGCAACGGATCAAGTTAAGATTCAAGATCAGATAATGAATGACCCTGATTTCGTTTTAGCCAGCGATGGGGCATTATTGTTTCGAGGTAAGTTGTGTGTGCCCGATGATTTGGAGATACAAGACAAGATAGTACGAGAAGCACATAGCTCCGAGTACTCACTCCACCCAGGAAGTACAAAGATGTATAAAGACCTTAAACAAAATTACTGGTGGCTAAGCATGAGAATCACAATAGCCCTATATGTGGCGACTTGTCTTACATGCCAAAAAGTAAAAGCTGAGAGGCATCGACCTTATGGTACTCTTCAGCCACTCCCAGTACCAGACTGGAAGTGGGCTAGGATTACAATGGACTTTGTCACCGGACTACCATGCACACCTAAGGGGATGGATGCGATATGGGTGATAGTTGATCGGCTTACTAAGACTGCTCATTTCATTCCCATCAAGACCAAGTTCTCTATGGCCAAGTTAGCACAACTTTATATGGATAACATAGTGCGCTTGCATGGAGTGCCAGTGAGCATTGTGTCAGATAGGGACCCAAGGTTCACTTCCAAATTTTGGAAAAGTTTTCAGCATGCTTTGGGATCACAATTGAATTTGAGTACTACTTTCCACCCATAGACTAACGGTCAGTCGGAGCGAACCATACAGATATTAGAAGACATGCTCAGGGCATGTGCAATGGAAATGTGTGGTAGTTGGGAAGAATATATACCCCTTATGGAGTTTGCCTATAACAACAGTTACCAAGCTACAATTGGGATGGCTCCATATGAGGCATTATATGGTAGGAAGTGCAGAACTCCTCTGTATTGGAATGAGGTAGGCAAACACCGAATGTTAGGACCTGAAATGATACAGATGACTTGTGACAAGGTCGATGTTATTCGAGAAAGGATTAAAGCAGCTCAGTCACGTCAAAAGAGCTATGCAGACAACCGCAGGAAAGACATTGAGTTTCAGGCAAGATGTTTTTCAAGATCTCTCCTACTAAAGGGTTGCAAAGATTCCATAGAAAGGGTAAGTTGAGCCCGAGATACATTGGCCCATTTGAGATCTTAGCTCGGGTCGGCTCAGTAGCCTACATGCTTACTCTGCCACCTTCACTCGGGAATGTTCATAATGTATTCCATGTATCCATGCTGAAGCGATACGTTCATGATCCATCGCATGTATTACCCATGGAACTAGAATATCTAGAACCTTTTATGACCTATACAGAGCAGCCAGCTGAAATCTTGGACCGAAAAGTGAAAACTCTTTGCAACCGCTCCATTTCCTTCGTAAAGGTGCGATGGGCTAATCATTCACTTGAAGAAGCATCTTGGGAGAAAGAGGATAAAATCCAAGCCAAGTACCCTCATCTTTTCGAGCAATCAGGTACGCCAATTTTGAGGATGAAATTTTCAAAAAGGGGGGGTAAATGTGATACCCAACTTTTTAAACCCGGTCTAATTGCACAGTTGACCCAGTTTAACCATGCAGGACCCGAACTGGAGAGGGTTAAGGCGGGTTCCTTATGGACCATGATGGCAAGGGTGACTTTGAACACATGTTGGCCAGACAAGTCCGAGTCAGTGCTAGAGGAGATAGGTGTACCCAAGCCGTGCACATGCACGTATCATAAGGCCATGTATGGGTAATGCAGGTATGTAGCCGTATCCTAAAGTGCATACATAGAATATACCTTGTGCCGAGAGTGAGATACGCACCGAGAGCCGAATTCCATCAAAATCCCACTTGTTGGCAGATTTTTGGCTCTCAGGTGGGCGCATCCACCCACCTGAGTGACCCACCCATGTGGTTACTAGTTGTTTTAGGAAAGTATAAATAACATTTTTTTGTGTTTTTCAATATCTCATTTATTACATTTAGAAGTTGGTGAGAAGATTAAAGAGGAGAGAGAAAAGAAGGGAGAAAAGAGAACGGAGAAGAGGAAAAGGGAAGGAAGAGGAAGAAGAAATGGATTTAAGTGGTGCCAAGGGTTGATCTTCCCATTCCGACGCTGGAAGAGTGATCCCCAACACGAGATCTACGATTAGAGGTGAGAAAAGGCTATGTTTCTTAAACTTTCACCAAACCCCAGTAAAACCCTTGATTTGGGTAGAGTTCCTAGAGATCTTTTAAATCCCCCTTGAAATGACGAATCTAAGGTTTGATAGATGGTCTATGTGTTGATTTTGAAGGATTTGAAGAAGTGTTTACTAGGTTGGAGAAGCATTGGTGATTTCTTGAGCTAAGAAGTGATTTTTGGGGTTTTGAAAGAGTTCTTGAGCAAAGAAGGTAAGATGGCTTTTCAATCCTTAAATCTAACTTAGATCTAGGTTAGAATCATCTTATGAGACCTTGAATGTGTGGAAAATGGATTTGGAAAAGCCCCATTTGTTTCCCCAAAGACTGGGGAAAGTTTTAAGAAAAATGGCATTTTTCTGCCCTCTCAGGTGGGCTGAGACCGGTGGACCAAACGGCCCGCCTGAGGGCACCCACCTAAGAGAGCAGGTCCTCGGGGCCGATCGGTGGGCCTCGACTGGTGGGTCAAGACCGATGGGCAGTGACAGGGTGGGCTGTCCGACCCACCCGAGAGGCCCCCAACGTGATTTTTGTGTCCGAATGGACCCAAAATGGACGTGCGACCTTCTTTAATTTTGTCATCAAATCTTGTTGGTTTTGACCCCAAAGTGGTGAAATGCTAACCCCATTCACTTATGATAGGTTCACCAAAATTTATGTTTCTCGCGCCGAATCTCACCCGTACCGGGCGTGAGTCTTTGTACACAACAGGTAAGTGGGGAGAGGACGTTTGAATTTATTTTAGGGCTTGTTTTGCATCATTCAATTGTATCTAGACTAGCCATGTCATCATGCAAATTATGTGTAGCTTAGCCATCCTCATATGATTATGACATGTGTGTTGTGTTTTACTTTCTCAATGCTAAATGATGATGTGCTTATGTGATGAATGATGGGATCATTGTGCATGATGCATTATTAGACTAGATGCCATAGTCGGCTTGGAAATGAGTGCATTGGTGGCCCGTGGAATGGGACGCGGTGGCACTATGCAATCGTACTATGTCATATAGGAGTATGCGGCTTAGGATTATCATCTTCCCGTGCTACGACCCTCCCCAACAGGGGTTGAGGTGTTGGGTTAACATTTGGGGGGAAGCAATGGTCGCGATTGTTGGGTCATTGTGGCGATTAGACATATGTCCAGCTGGTCATTAGGACAGTTGGCAACCTCGGTGGTATATTCAAGAGGGCCAATTGTACTGCTTTTAGAATGCTGGAGTCAGCACCTTTATTTTCTGTCATTTACTTTATGTTGAGAGCCGGTAGTTGGCATGCTTTACTTTTCTTAGTACTCATGGTGGGCCTTCTCCGACAGCCCTAAGGGCGTATCGTGGGATGGAGTTCGCGGCTCGTACCCGAAGTATACGCGCATTGTGGTTTTAGTAGCACTAACCCAAAGACTTAGTAATCTTGTTTAGGTGGATGTGATTTAAAATGAATTGCATAGCATATAGTGCATATGGTTGTGATTGTTGTGTGGACTGTTGTGTGGTCCTTCTTTTCACTTACTGAGCTAGTGAGCTCATCCCACGTGTACATCTCTTTTAGATGATTTTGCAGGTCACCAGCCTGAAGATCAAGGGTCAGGCCCCACGGTTGAATTCCCCAAAGAGGATTGGTGGGTCCCCGAGGAATATGAGCACGACACGGATTGCTCATGCGTGGGCTGTGCTACGGGACCGCAATATTGATACCATGCTGGGTTTTACTTTTTGATTCTTTTGGTAACCCCTTTTTGTGTACTTGATGCGTGAATTGTTATTCTTTTTATGTAAATATCATGCCTGCGGGCCCACATGTATTTATCTATATACTACAATTTGGGTATCAAGTATATTGGGGGTGTTTACAGGTTAATTAAGTCTTCTGCTAAATTTTTGAATGTTATCTTAGATGTGTTTATGCTGTGGTTGGGTACTGTATCAGATGATCCTGGCAGGTTTGGGTTAACCGGAGTTAACCCGATCACCGGTCCGGTTCTATGTGAACGGGGTGTGATAGCCTGCATGACCTTCACTTCTATTGTACCATTATCCTCTAAATTCTGAGCAGTATGCAGCAAATTGAGGCATCGCTCTATAGTATAACCTTTCTGGTAATGGTAAGCACAATAATTAGACTCTCTATACTAAATAGGCGAGGGTTTGCCAACAAGTTTGGGAGTGACTATGCCCATAAGACCTTGCTTTTTCAACTTCTCATACACCATGGCCAATGACATTCCCAAATCCATAAATTGCCTCCTGGGCTATATGGCCCCTTAGGTTATGGGATTTTCTTGTATGACAAATGGTTGCGATTGAGTCACTGATATGTATGGTGCTGCTTGCTAGACTACATTTACTGTGCCCATCTTTGAACTCTTGCCTCGCCCAAACCTGGCATACTTCCCTGAGTCCTGGGGTGTTACCTAATATTGGGCATCCCTTAGCAATTTATTTTCAACATGAGTGCTTGTGGCCATCAAGGCATCAAAGGTCTATAGATGTTAGTAGTAAAGGACCTCATACTAGGGTTTGGAAAGGTTCTCAATCAACATCTCCACTTTTTTTTTATAGGTAGGGAGGGGAAGTAAGTAACAGCCACAAGGCTCGAACTCAAGACCTCCTGGTGAGCATAGGCTTTTTGCACACCACAACTCACCATTTGTGCTACATAGTTGTTATCAACATCCCCACTTACTTTGCCTCAATAGGGTGATTTGCAATTTTGGTGGCCTTATCACGGAACCTCATAAAAAATGCCGTGAACCCTTCCTTTGATTGTTGCCTTAAGGTCTCTAACTCACGTCACTTGACATTAACTTCCATATTGTATGAATATTGTTTGGTGAAGGCTCACACAATTGTCCCCCAATTCTGAGTCTGTGCAGGTTCCAATTGGGTGAGCCACCTCAAGGTTGACCCTGATAATGTCAACATAAATGCTTGCCCCATCTATTTATCCGTAAGTTGACATGACTTGGTGATACTCATGAAAACCTTCAAATGTGTCTTGGGGTCTCTGGTCCCATCAAATCGATCCATCTGCAAACTCATCTCATTAGGATCCATAGCCTGCAAACTCTTCTTCTTTCTCATCAATAACAACCCTGGGTGTGACCTTAGGTACTACGGAAGTTCCTTTAGGTGTGGCTATCCGAGGTCGTTCTGGTTCTCCTAAAATAGAGTCCACCCTTGTTGGGTTTCTAGCAACATTCTCACTCTAATTAGGGGTAGGATCAGCCCTAGACAGGTTCCTAATCTCCTGTAGGATCTGTGCGAAGTTCTTCTTAAATTCAGCCATTTTAGCTTGCATAGCTTCCAAGGGATGAGCCTATGCTGGCTCCGGTGCACCACCACTGATTGGGTCCCTAGCAAAGGCTTCCATCTTGTCTGGGCTCTGACTTTCTGATGAAGTACTATCTGACCTGGGTGATACTGGACTTAGGTGGGTCAACTGGCTACCTTGACGAGTCCACACGGGCGACGGGGGATCTATTAGGCTTCGAATCATGCCTAATCCACAAAGAAGGCTTGGCTTCTGATTTTTTTTTGTTTTTGTTTTTATTTAATGCAAAAGGTGTAGTACAAAAATTACTCCCATATGATCTCATAATGCCATAAGGTGCACGAACCTCCCCAGGGGTGCTGGAACAATAATGGACATCCTCACCACACGATTGTGCTTTAAGCATTCTTGTATAGGAAGTGGGTATCAAGTGATCTTAGAATACTTAGTATATCATGCACTGACCTCCCTAAGGGTGCAGGTGCAGCAAGGAGTATCCTTTCCACATGATTTCACTTCGAGCACGATGCATAATGTGGTTAGCACATACAGTTACAAGCAAGGGTTAGCAAAACATTTTTTATACAAATCCAATAAGGGGAATATTCTTGCATTTAATGGTAGCATCTAATATTAGAAGCTTGGTAGTCCCCAACAGAGTCGCCATTGTGGAGGGTATGGGGGCTGCTCTCCAGCGGGCTGCTACACCATCGCGTCCTTACTCGAAGACCCATAGGGGGCCTATTTCATTGGGCTATCTGCTTCAAATATATTCTAAAAATAAACATTTGGAGTTGCCACCTAGGGGTAGGGCCTAGGACCTAGGATTTAGGCCTGATCCATCAGGATGAACCCGAGATTGATTTTGTCTGGTCCAGAGATTAAGATAAGTTCCCGGTTATAAAGTTGGGAAGGTGTTAGGCACCCAATTCACCCGGTTAAACCAGTCTTCCTATTAGATGCTAGTTTTCAACTATTCCCCTTTTTATGCCCTACCCCACATGCATGACTAGATATTAATTTACAATATTATACACATGTTGTATTTAATAGAAGATCTACATTATGACTACTTTGTTAGAAGATATACCTAACCTTGAAGTTCTGGGTCAAGAGGGGATGGACTATGGTAGGGGTGTCAATTCCTAAACCAAATCGGTAAAACCGACCGGACCAAACTGATAACAACACGGACCGGACCGGACCGAACCAAAGCCTTATTGGTTTGGTTCGGTTTGGAGTATTGCAACCCCAAAACCAAACCAAACCGCACTGGAAACCGGATGAACCCGAAACCAAATCGAAACCGACTCAAAATGCAGACCGAAACTGAAACCAAACCGGTAAGAAACCGAAACACTCCAAAATTCATTAAAAAAATCAAAATTTGCATAGTTTTGTATACATTTGTATGGAAAGTCGAATCCAAACTAGACCAAAAACCAAAACCAACCCGGTTACAAATCAATTTAAGAAACCAAAGACAAACCAAAACCAAATCGCACCAAAACCGAAACCAAAACCAAACCGAAACAGGAATTTCCTTATTGGTTCAGTTTCGATTTCAGCTTTCCCACACCGAAACAGATTCAACCCGGACCAAAATCGAGCCAGACCGACCAATTGACACCCCTAGACCATGGCTGATGCTTCGGTGACTCTGGTGAGGATCTCTGGCTTAGACGGGATTGACTTCGGCTGCTTGCTCCTCTCCTTCGGGGAATCTAGGCCTTTAGTAGCTCTCCAGGCTTTGGTGTGCTCCTCAAGGGTGGGAGGTGGAGGATTTCCTCTCCCCCACTCCTGTCTTTTCTCTCTTTTCTCCCTATTCTTCTCTTTCCTCTTCTATTCTCCCCCTCTTGGTTTTTTCTCCGTGTCCTCCTCTTCTTGTTTAATGTGGGAGAGGAAAACACTATCTATAGGTGTCAACCCCTCCCTCTCACGGGTCCAAAACAAATCCACGGGTTTGCAATCAAGCTCCCATGGGTCCATAGGTTTTAAATTTCCAAAACAGAATTTTCTCACGTTTTAAATGCACAAACACTACTTTATTTGTTTGCACTCAATGGGTCTATCAAAACCTTGACAAGCCCATCCTAATAAACTTCCTAAAAAGACATTTTTTGATTAAAAAAATAATTTTTACATTTTGTTTCCTTTTTCCCTTTCCTTTTTGGGAAAAGACCCTATGGGTCCATATGGACTTGTACGGGCCCGTATGGGTCCTGTACGGGTCTGGCGGGCCTCATGCAAGTTTGGGTCAAACCGGGTCAAAATCAGGTTTCTCGATCCTCGTTTCGACTTTCGGGACTGATTCTGGAAGATCTGATGGTCTGATTTTCAAGTGTGATATAACCTCAGAGTCATCTTTCCGAGCATTATCCAATGGTTAAAATTGAGCTCCTTATTTGCTTAAAAAAGACCGAGAATAGCAAAGAGGGGACTTTTCCCTTTGGCAGCTGAGGTTTTTTTCGACAATCTTTGTTCAGGCCGTTCCCACACTATCTGAGAGTACTTAGAACCAATTCATCAACATATAACATGCTAGAATCGAGTGCCACAAGATCGGGTCTAAAATTGACCCAGGGCCAGATTAGGGTTTCAGGCTGTGTTAAGGTTTTGAGCTAATTCGGGCGACTTCCGGGTTTCAGATTATATTAGTGTCACACCCCGTTCACACAGAACTGGATCGGTGACCGGGTTAACTCCGGTTAACCCAACCCTCCCAGGATCATCTGATACAGTACCCACCATAGCACACCCACATCTAAGATAAATGTTCAAAAATTCAGCAGAAGACTTAATTTACTTGTAAATATACCCAATATACTTGATACCCAAATTGTAGTATATAACTAAGTACATGTGGGCCCACAGGCATGATATTTACACAAAAAGAATAACAATTTATGTATCAAGTACACAAAAAGGGGGTCATCAAAAGAATCAAAAAGAAAAATCCTGTACGGCGTCATTACTGCGGTCCTGCAGCACAACCCTCGCACATGCAATCAGCATCGTGCTCATACTCCCCGGGGACCCACCAATCCTCATCGAAAAACTCAACTGTGAGGCCTGTCTCCTGATCTTCAGGTGGGTGACTTGCAAAATCATCTAAAAGAGGTGCGCACGTGGGATGAGCTCACTAGCTCAGTAAGTGAAAAGAAGGACCACACAACAATCTACACAACAATCACATCCATATGCACTATATGCTATGCAATTCATTTTAAATCTTATCCACCTAAACAACATTACTAAGTCTTTGGTTATGTGCTACTACAACCACAGTGCGCGTACACCCCGGATACGAGCTGCGAACTCCATCCAGCGATACGCCCATAGGGTTGTCGGAGAATGCCCACCGTGAGTACTCAGAAAAGTAAAGCATGCCGACCACCAGCTTTCAACATAAAATTAAATGACAGAAAGTAAAGGTGTTGACTCCAACAATTTAAAAGCAGTACGATTGGCCCTCTTGAATAAACCACTGAGGTTGTCGACTGTCCTAATGACCAGCCGGGCGTATGTCTAACCACCACAGTGACCCGACAACCGCCACCACTGCTTCCCCCAAGTGATAACCCAACACCTCAACCCCTGTTGGGAAGGGTCGTAGCACGGGAAAATGATAATCCTAAACTGCATGCTCCTATATGACATAGTACAATTGCATAGTGCCACCGCGTCCCATTCCACGGGCCACCAATGCACTTATTTCCAAATCGACTACGGCATCTAGTCTAATAATGCATCATGTACAGTAATCCAACCATTTATCACATAAGCACATCAATCATTTAGCATTGAGAATGTAAAACACAACACACATATCATAAACATATGAGGATGACTAATCTACACATAATTTGCATGATGACATGGCTAGTCTAGATACAATTGAATGATGCAAAACAAGCTTTAAAATAAAGTCAAAGGGGCCCCACATACCTGTTATGTACAAAAACTCACACCCTGTACGGGTGAGATCCGGCGCGAGAAACGTAAGTTTCTAGTGAACCTATCATAAGTGAATGGGGTTAGCATTTCACCACCTTGGGGTCAAAACTAACAAGATTTGATGTTTAAATCGTGTTTAAAATCATAAAAGAAGGTTGCCCGTCCATTTTGAGTCCATTCGGACACAAAAATCACATTAGGGGCCCACGGGTGCTAGACATCCCACCTATCTTCGCCCACCTGTTTTCTCAGGTGGGAGGGCTCACCCGCCGGTCTTCTTAGGCGGGCGGGTTGGCCTGCCGGTTCTCACCCACCGGTGGGAACCGAGGGCCTACCCTCTCAGGCGGATACCCTCAGGTGGGCTGGTCAGCCCACCGGTTCTCACCCACCGGTGGGAACCGAGGGCCTGCCCTCTCAGGCTGGTGCCCTTAGGCGGGCTGGTTGGCCCGCCAGTCCTCACCCACCTGAGGGGGCAAAATATTGCCTTCTTCCTTGAAACTTTCCCCAACCTTGGGGAAACCAAATGTGGCTGTTTCAATCACATTTTCCACACATCTAAGGTCTTATAAGATGATTCTAACCTAGATCTAAGTTAGATTTAAGGATTGAAAAGCCATCTTACCTTCTTTGCTCAAGAACTCTTTCAAAACCCCAAAATCACTTCTTAGCTCAAGAAATCACCCATGCTTCTCAAATCTTGTAACCACTTCTTCAAATCCTTCAAAATCAACATATAGACCATCTATTAAACCTTAGATTCATCATCTCAAGTGAGATTTACAAGATCTCAAGGAACTCTACCCAAATCAAGGGTTTTACTTGGGTTTGGTGAAAGTTTAAGAAGCATAGCCTTTGCTCACCTCCAATCGTAGATCTCGTGTTGGGGATCACTCTTCCGGCGTCAGAATGGGAAGCTCAAACCTTGGCATCGCTCAAAGTCATTCCTTCCTCCTCTTTCTTCCCCTTTCTTCTTCTTCATTCTCTTTTCTTCCCTTCTTTTCTCTCTCCTCTTTACTCTTCTCACCAACCCATAATGTAATAAATGAGAAAAGGAGAAACACAATAAATGCTATTTATACTTTAAAATATCTAGTAACCACATGGGTGGGTCACTTAGGTGGGCGGATGCGCCTGCCTGTGACAGCCCACCTGTGGGTCAAAACTTAGCTAACAAGTGAGATTTTGATGAAATTCGACTCTCGGCATGTATCTCACTCTTAGCACAAGGTACATTATACGTATACACTTTAGGATATGGCTACATACCAGCATTACCCGTACATGGCCTTATGATACGTGCATGTACACGGCTTGGGTACACCCGTCTCCTCTAGCATTGACTCGGACTTGTCTGGCCAACCTGTGTTCAAAGTCACCCTTGCCATCATGGTCCATAAGGAACCCGCCTTAACCCTCTCTGGTTTGGGTCCTGCATGGTTAAACCGGGTCAACCGTGTAACTAAATCGGGTTTTAAAAGTAGGGTATCACAATTAGGGTTTTTGGTTGATTCTCAAGTCACTGCTATCATTTGAATCATCACCAAAGCCCTGGATTCCCTTCTGATGTGAGATCGTTCCCTTTATGTCATTGTTACCTGGGTAGGTGACAAAATTGGGTGTCTACACTCCCAGAGGGTGCTGGCACGATTATGAACATCCTCGCCATGTGATAATATTTCAAACATTCTTGCACAAGAAGCGGCTACCATTTGATCCCAGATTATTTAGTATGACATGCACTGACCTCCCTGAGGGTGCTGGCATGACAGGGAGTACTATCGTCAAATGATTTCATTTCGAGCACGATGCATGATGAGGTTAGCACATACAATTACAATATGGGTTAGCCAAACATGTTCTCAAACAAATTGTAGCAGAAAATGTTCTAGCATTTAGAGGTAGCATCTAGTTTTGGAAGCTTGATAATTTTTTTCCAGTGGAGTCACCACTATAAGGGTAACGGTCGGAGCTCAGCCCTCTTTTCTTGGCATCTACGGGCCCCGCACTACCGCATCCCAGCTCGAAGATATGTGGGGGCCTATTTTGGAGGCACGCCACTAAAATCAGTATTAATGATGGTCTAGTATAGGGATTGGAATTGTGAAAAAATTGGAGTCACCACCTAGGGCTAAGGGCATAGGACCCGATAGTGGGTCCAATCCCTAAGGAAAACGCCAGAAAGTTGGTCTGGTCCAAAGAACGGGGTATGTTTCAGGTTATGGAGTTGGGAAGGTATTAGGCACCCACTCCACCCGGTTCAACTAGTCTTATTATAGATGCTTAAGAATGAACATTTTTCTCTATTATTCCTATACCATGTGCATGACTAAGTTATTTAATATGTACCCTACCACAAAATGAATATAAGGTCTAAATCTTGTTGACTGGGTAGGAAATTAGACGTGAGCTTAACCCCTATTCGGGTCGAGAGCGGTGGGCCCTTGCTGAAATGAATGTGGTCTCGACCTCTGGCTTTCTCTCTCCAGAAACTCGGACTTACTTGTTATTCTTTTAGGTTCCTCTAGATACTCGAACAGTGGTTTGACTTTTGAAGGCTAGTTCTTGGGCTAGGACTTCGGCAGAGGTTCGGTTTGCAAAGGCTAGGTCTCGGACTAAGACTTCGGCAGAGGTTCGGCTTGCAAAGGCTAGTTCTCGGACTAAGACATCAGTAGAGGTTCGGCTTGCAAAGGCTAGCAAGGGACTAGACTTGTAAGGGCTTGGCTTGCAAAGGCTAACAAGGGTCTAGGATTCAGCAGAGGTTCGGCTTGCAAGGGCTAGTTCTCGAGCTAAGACTTTGGCAGAGGTTCAGCTTGCAAAGTCTAGCAAGGGACTAGGCTTGTAAGGGCTTGGCTTGCAAAGGCTAACAAGGGACTAGGCTTGCAAAGGCAAAGGCTAACAAGGGGACTGACTCACCAAAAGGGAGGGGGTAGGTAGACATACCATGAGTGCCTTGGGAAGGGTGAATAGTGGGCTATTTATAGTTTTTTGGACTCCAAGGAGGAAATTTTGCCACCCTGTCACTTTTGGACACTCACTAGGTGCAGGTTGTTCGCGGGCCGCAGCTCGTGGTAGTTTTTATGCCGGGACTCGCGGTCCTACGAATTTTTTGCATGGGGCTGCGGGGTTCACGGTGGTACTACATTTTTTCACAGGACCGCAAGGGTTGCAGGGCCACCATTTCTCTGCGGGGCCACAAGGGAATATTCCTGGAATATCCTAGATTCTGATTTGACTGTCTGTAGGGATTACAACTTCCATAGGTGATTGCGGGAGATTCGATGGTCTGATTTAGGCATACCATATATCGTTAGAATCGTGGTTCCAAGCACCATCTATCCGTATAGTTACACATAATGGATTCCTTAGCATATGTTGTGCCACAATTGGACCCCTTCTCTCCATAATATTAGTTCAGGTCTAGGGTTTTAAGGTTCAATATGAGGGTGATTTTTTCAAGTTTGTATTACCTTTAGGAAGTCATCTCTTCTATCGATAGAAAACAATGATTGCATCCACAATCCATGAGTCATCATAGTCAGGGGAGGGTGACAAAATTGGGTGTCTAAAACTTTATTTACTATGGACCCTTGAAAAGTAAATTCATCTCCCTCACGTGGTCTGAATATTATTTTCTTTTCTGTGAAGTGCACACAAGCTCGGTATGCTGACAACCAATCCATACCTAAAATCACATCAAAGTCCTTCATATCCAACTGTATCAAATGAGCTATCATTTCTCGTCTACATACTTGAATTAGACATGGTTCATATTCATCTTCTAAATCCATTATACAACAGCTAGGTGTACTGACCATTAATTTATGTGTCAACCTTTTAAGTTCTATTCCCAATGTTGTAGCAAATTGAGATGACATAAAAGAGTGAGCTGCTACAGAGTCAAACAACACATGTGTAGGCATCATGGAAATTAATAATGTACCTATTACAACCCCTGTACTAGTCTTGGCTTCTTCAGCTGATAATGCAAATACCTTCCCTTGCATAGGGCTTTCTTGGTTGCCGATGCTGAAGATGCCACATAAGGTTCCCCGGCCTTCCTTTGAGGACAATACCTGGCAAGATGACCCAGTTGGTGGCACACATAACACCTCATAGTTGCAAGATGGATAGTTATAGCTACTAGTTGAGGCAGTGTGGACACTTGACTTGCTTCAACTTTTCTAGGCATAGACGAAGTAGATTTGGTTCCCTTTGTTGGTCTTCCAAAATGTCTTCCTCCAATCATTGTCTTTGCTTTCCTCGCTTCTTGGACTTGGTAATTTTCTCTCTGCTTGTCTTCAATTGACTTTGCTATTTGCACCTCTTCTGCATATGTCTGGAATTGATGGGATAGCAACAAAACCCCAATGCTAACTCTCAAATCTTTCTCAAAATTCTTGGATTTTTCCCTATCATTCTTCATATGCTCTGGTGTAAAGTAGTACAAACCTTCAAACTGTTGTTGATATATTGACTTTAGTCCTTGCACTAATGCCATAAATACTGCTTCTTTTTGCCTCTGACATTTCTGAGAAAATAGTTTCGATAGAAAGTTTCCAAAAATTGTTGCTAAGTAGGGTTAGGATGCGTGGCTAACAATATAGGTTGAGTAGCTTTTCACCATGTATGAGCTTCATTCTACAGTTGGTAGCTAGCACATAGTATATTTTGCTCATCTGTGAAGCCTAATATTGTGAATGCCTTCTCCACTCCCTCTATCCATTTAGCAGGAGCCAATGGATCTTGAGTTACACCACTAAAGTAAGGAGGTCGATACTTCTGAAATTTCTCCATCAATTTACTGGTATCAGTCCACACCTGAATGGCTGCTTGGGTTTCTGGAGTCTGCTATCCTAGTGGTGTCCCCAGTGCTAGTGTTGCTTGAGATGACAGCCCACTAACTGTCTGTGCAATGACTGTAACCCTGGATGTATAAGGGGGGAATAGGAGCAGGGGTAGGTGGTACATATGGAGGTGGTGCAATTGATGTAGATACCTGGGTGGCTCTCAGCCATGTATGGTAGTAGTAGCTATTTTTGTCAGCATTTCTTTCTGCTGCTGCTGTACTTCTCTTTATTGTTGTTGTATGCTCTGTTGTACTTCTCTGTTGCATGATCTGCTGGATACCTTCTTAAAAACCTTGCATCATATTCATGATAGTAGCTACCAAATCCTGTGCTGTTATCACTGGGGAGCAAGAGGTGGTACAGGTACTACAGTAGGGGCAGCTAATGGTACTGGTGTTGTTAGCCCAACTATAGTCCTGCTTTCAGCTTCATCTTCAACGGGCAGGTTAGTGTTTGCTCTGGTGAACCGACCTCTCATCCTTTATTGTGGATCATGCTAAGGTGGAGCACACCTTGGCATTTTGGGAATTCCTGTAAGATAAATAAATAATTAATTTCCCAAAAAGCTTAGCATATATCTCAGCATATATAGAGTCACACAACATGCTCACTTAATAAATATTATCTTGGAACTTACCCAAGATAATACATATGTTATAATTATATTTATTATTATTATTTCGTTTCTTTTGGTTTTCCAACTAGTTCACTTTCTATGTTCTTTCATTATTATCAGTGTTCGGCTTCAACACCTAGGCTAGTCTCCTAAGTATTTACTAAAGCTTATGCTTTTATCTTGAAGCTTTTATTAATAGTCCTATGGCATTGGCTGTCCTAAGATCTTGTGGATTGTGGTTAGTCCCAAGCTATGCTCTAGTACCACTCTGTCACACCCTGCTTTCCCTAGCAAAGGTATGCGGCATTGGACAACTTACCATATCCAGTCAGCCTAACTCCTCATGATCACAGGCTAGGGAAACAAGAACCATGACACCTCAATTACTACAATCACGTACATATACAGTCTTTCATATATATATATATATATACATACTAGTGCTTACTACATGATAGAGTTATAATTTACAATTACATGATATTCATAATCCATCTCAAGTAATATATATAAATGTATTCCAGAACTTTCGTATAATATATTACATTAGAGTATTCTCAACACAACAGAATATTTACACAAATAGTATCACCAAAGGTGTAGTCATCACAACCACAGTCGGGCCCATGCTTTAACTTAGCCTCTAGACACCAGTCAAAAATCCTAAGGCCATTCTCGCATGTTTAGTGCCAGTAGTCGACAAAACACCAGTCTCATCATCTAAAGAGAGTGGATAAACTGAGGTGAGCATGACATGCTCAGTGAAGGGGTGGGGGCAGACAAGCAAACGCAATAGAAATGATGCAATGCGTGTTCCACACCTTATATGATGCTCATGGGTACATTTAAATTACATTACTTCCTAGTCCATTACTAAGTCTGTAAAAGTGGTGTAGTCCTATGCAACGTAGGTGGTATCCTCTTTTTCAGTACGTCGGGCTCCAAGGATACAAGCTAGTTGTGGGCAGGAGTTAGTCAGTCCTGGAAAGAACCTCAGTCCCCTAACTAACTTATAGATCAGTAACCCTGGCAGTCAAGTGTATAGTATGTCATACCCTATTGCTATCTATCTCTAGGTATAGTACGTTGTACCCCAAAAGTGTACTGCTGATCAGGCAGCCACGAGTTGGGATTAGTCAATACCTCACCCCCTACTGACAAGTGGTTGTAGCACTTAGGTGGTGATAAGTCCTAGCCCACAAACCTTCTATATGATGCACTTTCAATCACCAGCCATCCACACAACATCTAAAATAAATGTTGGGTGCACACATGTCCCACCTTACCTATCTTACCTTTTTTAGCTTCCAGTTCCATAGATCAGTAACAAATAAATAATATGCACAAAACATTATACATGGGAATCAAGCATTAATTAAAATAAGGAAAACACTCTATAAATATGTCAAGCACCCACTCAACTTAATCTCTCAAATTACTTGTGCAATAAATTCTCAAATCAAATTTACGTCCTGTCGGTGATTTTGGTTCCTAATTGCACAGTGTATACATATACTTATTAATAAATAACTCGACTGTCTCAAACTGTTTAGTTTAATCTTAAAACCATTATATCCAGGTCCTGACTAGATTTCTATTATGTAGTCCCTTTCAATACAATCTTTCTGTAAGTAAGGCGAAATTCATTTAAAAGATATGTTGGTGGGACCCACATCTTGTAACATCCCAAATCTCACCTCTTTACATTAACTGTGAACAGGCAAAAGTAACAGGCTGAAGAGGCCAACACTAGCTTGACTGGCAGCAGTGGAATGACAGGAAGGGAAGAATGACCCAACATGCACCTGTACCTTCTGCCAACAGTGTTAGAGGAATCAACAAGAAGAGTGGGCCAGCAGGTAGACATTTACCTTTAATAAGGGTTGGTAATGATACATAATTGAACAGACTCAAAGGGGAGAAAATCTGGCACAACCAGCTAGAGAGTTCTGGACATGATAGGTAGGCCTATCAACTGGACAGAATGACCAGAATTGACTGAAATGGGTCCCACTCTTGGAAATTTGACATGTGGACCTATTTCCATGGGTCTGTTATGATTAATTGGGTTAAATAATATAATTATAAAATAAAAAATTTCATACTATCATACTATCATACTATACGATACTACACTATTATATAAAAGCACGAAGTGGCAAATCTTTTACTTGACTATTTTACCCTTCCTTTTTATTTAAATATCATATTTCTTTTAATAATTTTTTTCTCTTTTATTTTATATTTTCATAAATTATTGGTATTCTTTAATTTGCTTTTATTTTCATATTCAAATAAATTTCTATACTTTCCTTCTTTCTCTCAAACTCTCCCTACTTCCTCCTGAAAAAAAGGCGCCCTACTTTCGACTACTTCTCTTTCCTTCTTTCTCCCAATCTCTCCCTTGTAAAAAAACTCTCCCTATTTTCGACTACTTCTCTTTCCTTCTTTCTCCCAATCTCTCCCTTGTCCACGATCTCCTCCTCTCTATAAAATCCTCTCTCTCTCTCTCCTCTTAAGATGATAATAGAATTTATACAAATTTTTACCAATCACTCAAACAGCGTCAAAGAGAGAGTTGGCAAGAGAAAATTTAGGAAACTCCTTAGATTCTATCTTATCTCCACCTCCTTTCTCCTTCTAAATATATTCATTCACTCTCTCTCGCTCCCCTTACCACTAATTTTTTTTTTCAAAACTCCTATGCAATGATCACGATTTCTCTCTCACCTTGAACTAATAGTATTTTTTTCCAAAACTCTTATGCTATCAATCTCTCTCTCTCTCTCTCTCTCTCTCTCTCCCACCTTCAACTAATATTTTTTTTCCCGAAACTCCTATGCGATCGATTTCTCTATCCCCCACATTCAATTAAACCATAAAGAGCTATCTCTCTCTCTCTCTCTCTCCCACCTTCAATTAAACCATACAGAGCTACCTATCTTACTGTGAAATGGTGAAGTTGATCTTCCCTGTAATCGATATGATAATGTTGTTGTTATAAATAGAAAAGCTACAGTTGTTCCCAGATCGAAACACAATTTTGATATGATGGATACGATATAGTAGATGTTGTTGAGAATGAGACTATTGAGGCTAAGAAACCTAGATTAAAGTTTCTTGTTTCTAAGACTGTTGAGGCAGAGATTCATGCATAAGCTGTTCTGCTCATGATTCTCATGTTAATATTGTATATCAAACTATGTTTATACTCCTTTTATATCATGTCTCATTCCTCGGTTATAAAATTTACTATTGCAAG
Source organism: Macadamia integrifolia (assembly GCF_013358625.1). Lineage (NCBI taxonomy): Eukaryota > Viridiplantae > Streptophyta > Magnoliopsida > Proteales > Proteaceae > Macadamia > Macadamia integrifolia. The sequence goes on from NW_024868978.1 coordinate 244,127, forward strand.
TAAAAAAAACAATTTCTTGATTGCAATGTTTCTCCTGTGGTTTCTTGCATATCGGTTTATGTACATGTGTATCTTTCTCTTATATTTTTAGTTAGTTTTCTCCCATTGTATTGACTGTGCTTCTCTTTCTCTTATATTTTCAGAATCCTAGAGACATCGACGAAAAGCTTCGAGCCGTGCTCGGCAATAGCATTGGAAACCTAGAACTCATGAGTAAAATGGTATGTCTACCTAATCAATATCTATCTACTTATGCTTAGTCTCTCCCCCACCCCAACCCCACACCCCCCCCCAACCCCAAAAAAAAAAAAAAAATCTGTCTTAGTTACTTATGGTCTAAATTTTTATTCTATGTAGTTTAGAGCAGGGAGGATTTCTGTCTCAAAACTCTTTCTTTTGCTGAGAACAAAACCATGAACCTTAAAGATGAAATTGATAGTAATTGAGTCTATGTAAAACTTTCACAAGCCGAAGACAGGTTTTGAAAGAAAGGTCGTGATTTTTGCAAGTCCAAAACGGGTTCCGTCCTTGCCTTCAAAGTCAATTTCAAAGAGTAAGTAGGCACTCTCCTATCTTTATTCTTCAAGCAAATGTAGAGGATTTCTTGTTTCTAGGAATGTTATTATTCTGTGGATTCCATTTCTCATCATTTTCTCTTGGTGTTACTTTATAACGAAGTTTAGCCCTTAATTTTATTTTGATTAATAACAAAAGGATTTAGTTAATGAGAAGTAAATGGTAGAGAGCATTGGCTGGAACAGAAAAATATAATCTTGAGTATGATATTATTAATTATTATAGATTATTAGAGATAAATAATGGACGTTTTGTAATTCTTTTGACATAAAGGGTTTAGTTTCTATTTTGGGAAAAGAAAGGATATATCTGTCATCTAATTATATCATAGCTAGGATTTGATGGCTTACCCTTTTTCTTTTATAAGTAACCATAGAAGCCATAACTACAATCTGATTTCTTTTATCAACAACCATATCATCGTTTTCCCTTTTTACCTCACTGATGTTACAGTAATTTCTTAATTCGCTTCAGTTTTACTATATAAGTTTGACTTATTGGATTTAGGTATTTAGATTGAAGTATGTTAGAAATTCAGATTTTTTTTTCTTAATATTCTTTGCCTTTTTTGTAAGCTTTTCACAAATCACATCAGTATATCCAGCTAATGTGTTTGCTGATTATTTCTCTCTCTCCTCTGTGGTAAGCATGACCCAGTTCCGATAGTCGAAGATTTTTAAGGAGTCCCCAGTTGCAATTATCATCGATGTAAGTTGTTCTTCATTCTTTGTAAGTCATCTTTATTCCTTCTGCATGATGAATATCTAATGGAGTAGGCTAGAAGCTATTCTGAGAAAATTAGGAATCTTAGGGTGGGTTTGTCATTACTGATCATGAGGATCTTTATCATAAAAACTCTTATCTTGTTACATATGTACTCTCTTTCTCTCTCTCTCTCGCTCATTCATGTTGTTTTTTTCAGCTCCTTTTTTCTTACTTGAATCACTATCAAGGATTCACATCCAAGCTAAATATTATTAGTTCAAGCATCAACCATATACTACTTTCTCTAATGTCTTAAATTTGTCTAACTATTAATTACAATTTCCAACTACCAGTTGAGTTTTCTAATTAACTGTTCTTTATGTTGGTTTAGAAAACAACATTTTTTAACAGAATTTATTTTCCATAACAAATATTCAATGTAGTAAGCCTTTTTATATTTGTCCCTCCTAGACCATGCAGTAGTGGAAGCTTTTTGCATTGGGTTTCTTTTTCTCTCTCTCTCTCTCTCTCTCACACACACACACACATTTCTAGAAGAGGAAATGATGCAGTGAGTCCATAAAAATCGGATCCAAGTAATTTGGAACCTAAAGTCCAGGTTGTTGGTTCCAAGAAGCCCAGGTTCAGAATTATGCAACTTTTTTTTCCATTTATGGAGGATTTAAGTACGTGACATTGGTTAATTGTAGGAATCTAAATAGCTTCACATTTGATCCCTAAGTCAAAGTTATTTTTTGGTTAGTCTTAGCAAGTTCGAAGTCTAGATGATTTAGAAAAATGAAGTCTTTACTTATAGTTTTGAAGTAATAATTTTCTGGTTTTGATTAGGGTTTGCCATTTTATTGTGATGGTAAAGAAGTTGAATCAGTTCACCCCCATCGTTTCTTTTTTTTTTTCTGGTTTTTACTGCCTTACAGGCAAATATATCTGCCTTGATCTTCATCAATAGCTTCCTTTTCCAATGGAACATTTTGATAAGAAGGATATGTACATTGCAAGTCTACCAACATCACACGTTCATCCAGATAACTCGCCTTATGTTCATAAGGTGGGTATGGCCCCAAGGTCGAAATTCTTTGAGGAATTCATAGATTATGATAAAGGAAATGTTCTGCTTAGATGATCCTTTATGTGATTTCAAGGACCAACCTTGATCAAGAAAGATCATCCTCCAGCCTCCAATATGTTTTCCCAGTTTACAATGGAGGAGAGAGTTCAACTAAATCAGAGGAGATACCATTCAGAAAAAATGTCTACAAATATAAGAACCAAATTCCAGGACCACATATGAATGCAACTCTTCTTTAACCTTTTGAAATTGGACGTTGGGTATTCAATGCTCTTAAATCTTGCTGTTCAGTGTGGGCTTTGTAAGTTTTTACATTGCTGGTCAACACCTTGCATTGGCTCATATACCTATTATGGATTTACATGTTCTGATTACAGTTTTTTTTTTTTTTTTTTTTTTTTTGTTTATTTCTTTCTATTAGTGGATTGTTCCAGACTTTTGCTATGTTTCACCACTAATCTATGCTTCATGGGGAACTTGAGAGATATTGCAAATGGGGAGAGATCATCAGAACATATTTCCAAGTTTGCAAGGAAAATATGAAGGTCGTCCTAGGAGTGTATACCACCTTATATATATATATATATATATATATATATAATATAATATAATATAAACATTTATCCTAAACAATAACTATGCCACATTACCACTGGAAAGAGCCCCAAGCTCTCCAAGTTGGGCATAGTGCCACTTTTAAGTTTGACTATAAATGTTTTTCCTTCAAAATTAAACTAAACTTTGCCGTTCAAGCCCTAAAACCTTGCTATATACACTTGTGACCATTTGAGTAAGTAGTTATGCCAATTTTAGATCTATATAAAAGATGATCTTTTGTTGCCAACTGTTCATATCTCCTTTTATATTTTATCCATTTGTATTTTATATAAATTCTACCTTAATATTACTAATTTAAGGTTGTAAGGATACATGCAAGATGAATTAGAGAATTGATTCTTTGTATGCAAGTGAAATTGAGGCCTGATCACCAACTAGAAGATACATACTGTTAATCCTACCCTTGAATTCATGATTTTGTATGGGAATCGGTTCAATTGGGTGAAATCTGGAAATTGTTTTCAAATGTACATATGTAATTCAAGAAATTGAAAATAGGATTTATGAATGGACTAAATGAAGGGATGAATCAAAGTACTATATTGCTAGTATGGGAGTAAAGACCTTAAACAGAGAAGATTGGGACAGAAACAGAGGCAAAACTCTGCAGAAAATTGACATAATCAAAATTCTATAGAGAAAAGGATAACAAGCGGGAGACCATAGGCCGGCTGGTTGGTCCCAATGTCTCCAGCCGGTTAGGCTTCCAGAGACCATTTTGACCTCTTAACAGTGAATGGTGGGTTTGAAAGAGGACCTTTAGGGCCTATAGGGAAGATAGAAAATGACTCTATTAGGGTATAACTGAACTTAAATTTATTTTAATAAATGTATGTATAATTTCTGTTTTTAGGAATTCTAAATAGCTGTGAGAGAGAGCCTATTCAGCACCAGGAGGAGAGATAACTATTTCTAATTGTCAGGGTGAGTGGGTGCCCCTATTCTTATTTCTTTTAGTGTGTTTCTTATTGTTGATCATGCATTTATTGTTTGTGTATGTGCATATGCATTTGTTATTATTATGATTGTGTTATGATGGAATGGAAATGAGGAATGTAAGACAGGTGAGATGGGTCACGTGCAGGTGCCCATGTTTGTTGGTGTGCTTTGAATGATTGGTTGTGCATCATTTAGTATGATGGGTTAGGTATCACAACCCTAAGTGCTACACCCCTTGTCTGTAGAAGATTAGGTATGGACTAATCCCGACATTTGTGGCTACTTGATCAGCAGTGTACTTTTGTGATGAGATGTGTAGTATCAATTATGATGTGGACAGGATACGATGTACTGTATGCCTGGTATATATATATTATACTGGGTTACTATTTAGGGGTTAGCCGGGGGTCCAAGGCTCTGACCGGGATCGGCTGGCTCCCCCCTGCAACGAGCTTGTATTCCTGAGACCCAACGTATAGGGTAGAGAATGCCATCGGCGTTGTGTAGCTCTATACCCATAGGTGATGAGACTTAGTAATGGACTAGGGATCTGAATAGTTAAATAAATGGAATAATGAACATCATCTTTATGTGTGGAGCATGCATTGCATATGGTTGCGTGTATTTGTGTATCCCACTCCTCACTAAGCATTTCCAGTGCTCACCCTGTTTTCCTTTGATTTATAGATGAGGAGAGCAATCACTATACAGGATTACTAGTTCTGAGCATGATGCTATGGCTATAGATTAGTTGGCTTGTATATAGGGTTTTCATGATGTCAGTCATGGACCTGATTGTGAGTGTGACAATTGTGTTTATGGTGGATAGTATTTATGAGATCTGATGTTTATAATCATTCCTTTGTGTACATATGGATGGTTGTAGAACCCAGTTTTTGATGGTTCAGGTGGGAGAATTGTTATGTAATTAGCAAGTGGGAGAGAGGTTTAATGGTTTGACAGGTAGGAGAATTTTTGTGTATATATTTTGATACTTGGATTACTATAAGTAAATTGTGAATTATTGCACATATAATATCAGGTACCATATAGATGCATTGGGTGGGTATAAACTTGACTTGACTTATAATATCCATTGCAAACTCTGATTATTTTTAGTATATATGGTTGTGGTGTTGTGGACTCTCCTAGAGCAGGATCCTGGGTAAAAAGGCTGATTGGGTACGGTAAGGTATCCAGCACCGGCATACCTGTGCCATATGGACGGCAGGGTGACGTATGACACATCTGGACAAGATACCCTGGCCACATCTGCTGGTGCCCCTTTTTCGGTAGAATTCAATTTTGCCAATGTGTTGATGTGAACTATAACCTCAAAATTGGGCTCAGCTCTTGACCTTGCTTATCTGTCCATACAGAATGGGTCTTGTGGGTAAGCGTAGCCACCTTCATGGTTCGATTAAGTAACCCACGTCTTAAATGTCCCATTCTACATAAATTTCAGAAATTAAGTAGGAATTGTGGTGTTTCTGCTAATTAAGTTACTTAATTAGGGTGGATACAAGCCCTAATTAAACTTGTGACAGTATTTCAGGAAAGAAATTAACTAAATTCTCATATAAATCCCAATTCCAATATGGAATGAGATTCTTCCCTAAGTGTTTTTGACAGAATTCTACCTAATCAGCCCTATTACAACCTCCATTTCATAGGATTCCTCCAAAATGGTGAAAATCCTATGCTCTAGGGTTTACAGGGACAATCTTTTGACAACTATAGTCCCTGATCCCTTCTAAAATTTGGGGCTTCTTCTACAGGGATGCTAATCAGTCCACAGGGATTTGATTATAGTCCTTAATGGACTGACATCCCAAACCCTAATTACCAATTCAGTTGAACCAACTGATTTCTCCTACTGTACCTAGTAGAATTCCTTACCAATGTGTGTAAGGGAAAATGGATTTTTTTTTTTTTTGTCGTTCTGGTTGGGATTGGGAGAGAGAGAGAGAGTGAGGGGTTAACCCTACCCCCTTTTCTCCTTCATTCCCTTCTTAGGGATTTTCAGTGGAATATTTCCTCTCGTCTTTGTCTTTTTCCTGCTTATTTTCTCTCACCTATCTTCCTTGCAGGGCGATGTCTCCAAACATGTCTGGTGACTATGGGGATGGGCAAAGCATGATTTTTGGAGTCGTCATCTAGGATTCAGGGCCTAGAATCCTATTGTGGAACCCAATTCCGATCGAGGGATTGAGCTCAAGTGGGGGTTAAATTCCTGTGAAAGGATGGAACCTATGAATTTGACTTCATATTTTGGTCTGTTCCAGAGATAGGGGTCCTTGTCAGGTTACGAGTGTGGGAAGGTGTTAGGCACCCACCTAGCCCAAAATTTCTAGTCTTTTTACCAGATGCTTGGATTTTGAATATTCTCCCCCGAGAATTTTAATGGCCTAAGCAACATGGAAGCTTTATCACATGAAATAATGTATATAATTGCATAAAATGATTACAAGAAACTATTAAAATATCACATAAAATATACAGCTATATTAAAACCACGTAAAATGATAAAATTTACATAAAATGATAGAAATGCGACTAACTTATCTATATATATGTACGATGTCTCATGAAATGATGATTATGATTGTTATTTATTTCATGTGAGGAACACATATGATAACACATAGAATAATGAAATAGACTACCATTTCATGTACAAATGCATAAATTAATGCATGGAATGATAAAAAAGGAGTCGTTATTTTATGCGGTGAACACGTAAAATAATGCACGTGGAGATAGAGTATGTACCATGCATGCAAATGAAATTACGATCTAATATTTATATAAAACATCTGATAGCAATAATGAAATTTCTGATAATATTCCCTGACTCAAGGGCAAAGATTTGACTTTCTTCCCATTTTCTTGAATAAATTAAAACTTTTGGCAATTGGGCAGGAAATCCAACAAGACTTCCATGCTATGGTGTGGACATGGATTTTGGTTTTGGGAATTTGGGCAGTGCTTCTGTGTAGTATTCCTAAGATAGGAATCAGCTGTGGGAATTTGGGCAGAGCTTCTGTGCTATATTCTTGATATAGGAATCAGCTGTGCAAATTCTGGCAGGGCTTCTGCACCATAAAAAAAATCGAAATCAACCACAAAAATTTAAGTAAAGGTTTCGTACTAACTTGAAATGGATGGCACGGATTTTCGAAACTAGGACAAGGCTTCCGTACTAGGGTATAAACTTCAGTGAGCTTTAGACAATCGGCTCTGAAATCCCCAAGACTCTTGCATTCCTTTTTTTTTTTTATCACTCTCTCTCTCTCTTTACTTTTTTTGTAGGGTCTTTGGAACAGAGATTTCTCTCTTAGGGTTTTTTTCCGTCCTTTTCTCGATGACCTGGGGTCAGCTATTTATAGTAGAAAGGAGACATCCATGAAGAATGCTTACGTGGAGATGGTAAGCTTTATCATCTCCGTGGAAGCCTATACTAAAAGGTGAGATCTGTGGATCTCTTACACGAAGATGATATGCTTTATCATCTCTGTGGAAGCCAATTTATGGCTCTGTGGAAGGGACTAGCTTGGGCGGCTAGTTGGTAGATCAGGCGGCCATAGGTTTGGTCGGTCGCAGTTGATTCTTATCAACTTAGGGGAAGCAGGTTGGTTTGGTTTGGTTTGGTTTGAGCTGGTTTGGTTTGGTTCGGCTTGGTCTAGTTTGGTTCAGGTTGGTTTGGTTTGGTTCGGGTTTATTCTGGTTTAGTTCAGGTTTGGTCTGGTTCGGTTTGGTTTGGGTTGATCTGGCTTGGTTCAGGTTTGGTCTGGTTCGGGTTTATTCTGGTTTAATTGGTTCAAAGTTTAGGTAGGCAATACGGCACATCTGGGTATCCATTTTTTTCGTACAAGATATCAATGGGACCGTATTTCCGAATACTTTCCAATGATATGGGAATGGAGCACATACTAGGCTCAATTGTTGTATTCTGGAAAAAGGTATCAATGACCACTTTCGGTCACCCTTCCCGCATTATTTTAAAAATATCGAGCTGAACTCCTAACCGGTCTTAGGCTCAATTGTATTCCGTATGTTCTTGCATAGCAGCTTTAGGTTGGGATAGCAGGGATGGTCTGGACTTGTGGAAAAAAATGGATTTCTTTCCAAAAGAGAGAATACATATTTCATCATTGCCCATAATTCATCATTGCCAAGGGGGGACAAAATTTGGTGTCTACAGAATGCCCCTCTTTGGCAAAGATTGTGTAACAGCCGAAGGGCAAAGAAAAGAACAACAAAATTTTGTCACCCTAGAGCATATACTACCGATATACTGCTCAGGAATAGCGGAGGTGCAATGCAAAAGGCAAGCGATTAAACCATGACAGTAAAATTTGATGAAAACAATAAATTAATATGAGGGTATATCCAATTGACTAGTATCGGTATACCATACCACTAGAACTGGATCATACATGAAATGTTTCAGACTTGGCCGAAAATGCAAGCATAATGAAATTATCACAAAGTACAATTATATCCCAATAAGGAAGAGAGTACGTACCTGAGAGACAAATCTCTAGAGAAATTGTAGGGGCATTGTTCTTATAACGTACCTCAGATCTTCTGATCAAACAGTCATTTTTGTGTCATTTCTTGATACTTCTGATCAAACTGATATCTTACCCGAAAAATTAACACTGAGATTAATACTTTCCAATGTTGTTATGGAAACGAGACTCATATCTCAGTATTAAAATTGGTACTTTTTCGTATTGTTTTGTGGAAACAATGCTCTTTTCGTGGTACTTCTGCATTGAAGTTACAATTATGGCACTATTGGGGAAATGTCATTCTTGTAATGGCATCTAAAAAATGGAATTGGCACTTTTCGGTGCAATTGCAGAAATGTCATTCTTATAATGGCATTTCGACACTGGAGTTGGCACTTTCTGGCACTATTGTGAAAATATCATTCTTATAATGGCATTTGGCATTGGAATCGGCACTTTCTGGCGGCATTTTAGAAATAACATTATTGTTATGTATTTTGGCACTAGAATTGGAACCTTCTGGCACTGTTGCGGAAATGACCCTTTTTCCTTATGTGTCCTCAAACCACATATATATATAGAGAGAGAGTGGGAGAGAGGGATAATGACTTTGGCACCTGTTCAAACTTGGCTCTGATACCATTAAGTTGGTAGTGTTTCACCCTTTGTCGTATAGACCTACACCCAAGTCGTGTTGACCTACACCCAAGTCGTACTCAGTCGTGTTGCCGTAGATAGGCATTTGAAGGCGAAATAGTATTGATAGTAGGCGGGATTGGTAGTAGGATATATTGACTGAGACCCTTATTGACTCGAACCTCTAAGACTATGGCTTCATACTTTCACCCCAACTCAAGGAGATTCTCATCTGCTAAAGCTAGCACCTCCGAAAGGACTAATGACAAAGTCCACAATTCTGAAGAAGTGGTTTTTTGTAATCTTGAAGTTGCTATTAACAATTATACCATTCCCAAGATACTTAAATCCAAGGTATATCATAAAGACACTTTCGCATTTCATAGTGATTGTGTTATTAAGACATACGAAAGGACTCATACTCTTGCTTCTGATCAAGAGAAAATTCAACTTTTGACCAGCTCCCTGATTCAGAGGCATAGAGAGCATGGATTTAAGTTCATCCACATCGGCCTAGTTCAGGTCGCCTTGAAACCCTTAACTCTTCTAGGGTTGAATAGTGTAGTTTTTTCTGCCATTAGAGATGCGAGAGTGAAAAATTTTAATGAATCTCTAATGGGTCTTGTTGAGACCAACCTCTGTAAAGGACCCATCTATTTTCAAAGTAGACCAAATTTACGCATGTCCCTCACAGATCCAAATATATTAAATGGTGTTGTTATTACCTTAAGAAATTTTGGATATGATATTCTCCCAGGAACTCAGAATATGGCAGTAATTTATCGTATCTATTATAAGGCAATGACCACCTGTGCACTAAATGCTAAGGTTATAGATCCAAAAGGTAAAACCATCTGTTTTTAGGCCAATTCTGAAAGATCTCAAGTTTTTATGCCCCGATGTATCAGATGGTCAGAAGTTAATCTTCCTGACTCTTGGACCTTAACCTTTGTGGCTCAACCTCAGCCACCCATGAGAACCTCTCCATCATGCATTACTCAGCTTCCTTCTGGTGATGTTGAAATTACTTTCGATCGTAGATCTAATGATTTAAGAAGATCTATCTCTTCTATAATTTCTTCTTCTTCTGAATATCCTTTGTTTCAAGCATCTTCTCGTGCTTCTACCTCTAGAATTTAGAATGAGAATTATGATGGAATTATAAACCTTCAGGGTACCAACCGTACACCTTTCTAGGTTAATCAACCTGTTTATGGTCCTCTGCAAAGAGAACAATCACAGGCTCAATTCCAGCCTCCTCTTGCTCCAATTAATAGGGAAACTGGGTCTTCTTCTCCAACCCCTTCTGATATGCAAGCCCCTTTAGGAATCATGATGCTTCATATTACTGAAGAACCCAAATTCCAAATTAATAAGAAATTCCTAATTCAGGAGTACAGATCCACTAAGAACGAAGGAAAAAGAAAACTATTTGAAGAGCATTATTCTTTCAGTTATGAGTGGCAAGAGCTTCATGAAAAATGGGTTTCTCACATGGAAACTCATCAAATAAATCTTTCATTCTAAAATTTATCTTCTTAATAAATCCTCTAACCCTCATCAGGTTAGTGAGATTAAGAAGGTGACAATCACTTATGTTTCTAAAGAAGAAACAGAACTTGAATCTGTTCACCTCCATTTCAAGCCTTAAAAATAGGTAGTAATAAAATGGCTATTCCTCTTAAAACTTCAAGCCATACCGCTTCTCCTATGACTGAATCTCATCTTAGTCAAGTTGTTGAACAAAATAACTTTACTAATCTATGTCTTCAGTCTATTGGAAACCAAACTGAGCGTATTGAGATGATAGTAGACTCATTAAATGCCTCTACTCCGTCTACTTCTCATGCTAAAATTGAGCATATCTGGCCAACTTTTGCTTCTCAACCTTGAAGCAAGCCAGAAGCTGCTTCTCAACCAAGAAGCAATCAGTCTATCCTGTTTAAACCTCCTCCGACCTTAGATATCCCAAAGAAGAAAACTGAGTCTAACATTCTTGATGAGATATTGTTACTAGACTCCAAAAGCTCCAGGTATCTAAAGGAAAATTAGAAGACAGATAGGCCCTGACTCTTTCTCTTGCCGAACCTTCTGATTCTAAAATTGAACTGGCAGAGAAGGAATTTCAATCTATGCTGCCTCAACAGGCAGCAGTTCCTGAGTCCCTTCCTCCACTTAACCAAGTTATAAGGAAAGCTCAAAAAGTTATGCCTACCGCTCTAACAAACTATTATTACCCTCAACCTTCTCCTATCGACCTTCAATCTGAAGTAGAAGGAGAACTTGTAAATTTCCTGATCGATGGTAATACTATTTTTGAGTGGAATATTGATGGTTTATTTGAATATCAAATCATCAATCTTTTGAAATAGATGCTTATGTATGCTACAGTAGAAAAACTCAATCATTCATTTGATTCTGAGGTTGCTAAAATGATAGCAACAGGATTTTCAGGCCAACTTCGTGGCTGGTGGGATTTCTATCTGTCTAAAGAAGTTAGACAATAAATTATAAATGCTGTGACCCGTATTTTGCAACAACTTACTGAATAATTAGCTGATGGTAATTTTGCCCAGCAAACTATTTATGTCGACTAAGAAGATGCAGTTAATACTTTGGTCTACCCTATAACTCTTCATTTTGTTGGACCAGCTGAAATTCTAGCTGATCGAACAAGAGAACAACTCATGAATCTTTGTTGTCCTACACTATCTCATTATAGATGGTATAGAGACCCTTTTTTTTGCTAAAGTCTTTTCTAGAGAGGACTGCAACAATTCCATATGGAAAGAAAAGTTCATCTTTGGTCTACCTCATTTATTTGCTCAAAAGGTAAGGTATAGACTTAAAAGCAAAGCATAATGGCACTATTCCCTTTGAGCAATACACCTACAGGGAATTAGTTGCTGAAATGTGCAACGAAGGTCTTCAACTCCGTACAGCCCAAAAACTCAAAAAATAACTATCTAAAGAGAGACAAGATGGATTCAGAGAACTTGGAGATTTCTGTGAACAATTTGGGTTTGAAAAGGTTTATCTTCCAGGCTCCAAGAAAACCCATAGGAAAATCTCTAAGTTTTCTAAGCCTAAATACCAGGCCAAACACTATAAAGCTAAACCTAAGCGCTTCTTCAAGAAACGCTTTTCAAAATCTCGTCCTCAAAACACTTTTCCTACTAAACCCCCTGTTTGTTATAAATGTGGAAAAGTAGGACATTATAAGAATAAGTGTCAAACTAAAGCTAGAATTAATGCTTTAGAAATTGATGACTCTCAGAAGTAAAATCTTAAAAAGGTCTTGCTATATAGCTCCTCTGACCCTGAGCCAGACTTCGAGTCTAACTCAGATCAAGAAATTGCTCAACTTGAGTTCGATAGTAATTCTTTTGAGTTTAAATCTCAGACTCCCCATTGTAGTTGTGATTCTTATTAGGCTATGCTAAAGAAAAATGGCTTGATAGTTCTCTCAACTGAAGAGTCATTTCTCTTAAAGATCATTTACCAAGTCACTGATCCTACAACTAAGGCTCAACTCTTACACGAGTATATCACCTTAGTCAAGGATAATACTAGGCCTAGCCAGGTTCCTCATAAGCCTACGGTTCAAGATTACAGTTTCAAAACTATAATCAATCAGGTCAAAGCCACCTCTCAAACCCGTGAACCTACTATTCAGGAACTTCGAAAGGACCTCAATGAAGTTAAGACTGAAGTTCGAGATCTTAAACAAAGAATTCAGATTCTTGAACTTTATAATGAAAATAGGCTTATTGAGCAAAACTCTGATGAAGAAGCTTCCTTTAAGGATCTACTAGCAACTCAAAATATAGTAGCTAGTACCTCTGCGTCTCCTGCTACAGTTTCTTCTGATGATGCTTAAATCTTAACTATCCAATAGGTTCAAACTCATCGATGGCATGAGTTTAACCTAAAAACTATCACCTTAATTGATTTAGGCGCATATATAAATTGTATTAATGAAGGACTTGTACTTTCTAAATACTTTGAGAAGACCACTCAAAAATTGGTTACTGCTGACGGATATAGAATACAGGTCGAATATAAACTCCCCTCTGCTTCTATTTGTAGTAATGGACACTGCCTAAAGACTCCTTTTATAATGGTAAAAGGACTCTCTCAATTTGTACTTTTTGTTACTCCATTTCTATCCTAGCTGTACCCTTTACGAATTGACACAGTTGGTCTTCACTCGGTGATTCAAAATCACCCTATAACATTTCATTTCATCGAACCCCCCAAGGTTCATACGGTGAATGAAATCCGGGCTCAAGTACAGTCCAAAGAAAAGTTCATATGCTCTTTATCATCTGAAATCTAACAAAAGAGCATACAACAAAAAATTGATGACCCTATCTTTCAAGTTCAAGTTAAAAAATTTCAAACTAAGCTTAAAAAGGAAGTATGTTCAGACGTTCCAACGACTTTCTGGTCTAGAAAAACTCATATTATTACTCTTCCATATGAAGATACCTTTTTCAAAAACCAGATTCCCATTAAAGCTTGGGCAGCTCAAATACCTGATTATTTAAGGGAAACTTGTCAGAAGGAAATCTCTGAACTTCTTGCTAAAGGTCTTATTAGACCAAGTAAGTCTACCTAGAGTTGCACTGCATTTTATGTCAATAATAATGCCAAAATTGAAAGAGGTGCACCCAGACTTGTCATAAATTATAAACCTTTAAATAAGGTTCTTAAATGGATTTGGTATCCTATCCCGAAAAAGAGGGATCTTCTCAACCGATTATACGCCTTCAGTGTATTTTTTAAGTTTGATATGAAGTCCGGATACTGGCAAATTCAAATAGCAGAGAACGATAGGTATAAGATAGCTTTCGTTTCTCATTTGGTCAATACGAATGGAATGTTTTGCCTTTTGGACTAAAAAATGCTCCATCTGAATTTCAAAACATTATGAATCAGATATTGAATCAATATTCACAGTTTATAATTGTGTATATTGATGATGTCCTTATATATTCTCAGGACATTTCTTAACACTGGAAACACTTAATTCTTTTCTTTTCTGTTATTTATCAAACAGGACTTGTTGTTTCTGCAAAGAAAATAAGTTTATTTCAAACTAAAGTTTGGTTCTTGCGACACTACATTTCATTTGGATCAATCATTCCCATAGAACGAGCTATTCAGTTTGCAGATAAATTTCCTGATGAAATAACAGATAAGACTCAACTCCAAAGCTTTCTTAGTAGCCTCAATTATATTGCTGAGTTCTATAAAGACCTAGCAAAGGATGCCAAACCTTTGTTTAATAGGCTTAAACAGTAGCCTGAACCATGGACAAATGTACATACTAATTCTATTCGAAAAATCATGCTTAAAGCTAAAACACTCCTGTGCTTAAGCTTAGCATGACCAGATTGTATCAAAATTGTTGAGACCGATGCATCCGAATTTGGATATGGTGGTATCTTGAAGCAAAGATGTCCTAATCTTCCAAATGAAGTTTTAGTATGTTTCACTTCTGGTACTTGGAATCCCACTCAACAAAAATATTCAACAATAAAAAAGGAGATTCTTTCACTTGTTTTATATATAACCAAATTTGAGAGTGATCTTCTTAATCAACATTTTTTGGTACGTGTCGACTGTAAAGTAGCTAAGGATGTCCTTAAGAAAGATGTCAAAAATCTTGTCTCAAAACAAATCTTTGCTGGATGGCGGTCACCACTCTATATTTTTTATTTTTGTATTGAATTCATTAAAGGCAATACTAACAGTTTACCTGACTTTTTAACTCAAGAATTTTTGCAGGGCTCCTAAATAGAAGGCTGTTATCCCTGTCTCTCCAAATAAAGATGTTACCTCAATATCCTCTAGGCAACTTCAAGAACATCCGTCTCCTATCTCATCCTAGTTTCCATCTCTTGCCTCAACCTGAAAGGCTGTCAATAACTATCCTTTCATAGAAACAAACTTTATCCTAATCATTCCCATCGAATCCATCCATCTTCGCCACACTCCTTCCGAAATTTCCACTATTTACCTCCGTGATCACCTTCATCCATCCACTAGCAATAAAACTCATTTTTTCTATGAAAGAGTCCTTGAAGAAACTCAAAGTGCTCAAATTCAGCACTATTATAGATCTGCACATGTTCGGGCTTATTCTAAGCTCAATATATCAAACATCATTCGTGATCGTGAATGGGGATCTTCACCCTCATTCAAACATGAATTTCATGATGTCACCGGCCTCAAACTTAGGTCTTATGATTATTTCGATTATATTAAAGCTTGGGACATGATCTTCTTATATCAAAGTGATCATGAGACCCATTCCTGGTTCATGAAGTTTTGACTTCAACACACCTTATTAGGCATGTTAAACTAGTTTCTTCAATGGTTCTTCACTTGGGGACCACCTTCAGTTGAGTTCCTTCCTACAACTCTTTAGTAGTCCATTACCAAGTTTAAAGACTTCAATCAACCTCTGGATTCTCGGGCTCTCTTCGTTCAATTTTTTATCTTATACGAAGTACCTTGGATCCTTCAGTGGAAGTATCAAATGACTACTGATGAATTTGAAGAATGGAACTATGTTCCTCATTTGGAGCGACATCTATCTATCAAATGGTGGGATAAATTTGATATTTCACCATTAATTGGTTCCCATTTTGTGCCTAAATAAGGCATTGGTGCCGATCTGCCCCTTACGCCTTCTTCTTCAGCAGCAGCCCAGCCGCATTTTTATAATATGTTTCAAGCTGCTCGGCATCGTCTTCCGTATTTATCTGATGAGCAGATCCAGGAGCACATTCTCATAGCTATCGGTTTAATCTTCAATCCGATAACCCTGCATAATCCTCATTCTCCTCCTCCACTCGTCCTCCTTCGGATGATGATAGTCAATATGCTCAACGGCCTGAATATTGAGGCCCCTTGTCCTATCAAAGAAAAAAAAAAAAAAAAAACCCAGAGGGTTCAAGCGGTCTCATTGCACCATGACCCAGTGCTGTGCTAATCAGACATGCTATTCTGATTCTTACCAGGTGTCAAGCATCCACACCTAGTGCCACTCTAGTCAGACTGACGTCATGGCATGCTTCTTAATACGCTTATAAAGTGTCGCGTGACGCATACCAAGATGTCAGTCTGACTAGAGTGGCACTAGGTGTGGATGCTTGACACCTAGAAAGAATCAGAAGAGTGTGTCTGATTAGCACAACATTAGGTCATGGTGCAATGAGACCGCTTGAACCCTCTGGGTTTTTTTTTCTTTTATAGGACAAGGGGCCTCAATATTCAGACCGTTGAGCATATTGACTATCATCATCCGAAGGAGGACGAGTGGAGAAGGAGGATGAGGATTATATAGGGTTGTTGGATTGAAGACTAAACCCGATAGCTGGGAGAATGCGCTCCTGGATCTGCTCATTAGATAAATACGGAAGATGACGTCAAGTAGCTTGAAACATATTATAAAAAAGGCGTTTGGGCTACCGCTGAAGAAAAAGGTGCAAGGGGCAAATCGGCACCAATGCCTCGTTTAGGCACAAAACGGGAACCAGTTAATGGTGAAATGTCAAATTTATCTCACCATTTGACAGATAGATGTCACTCCAAATGAGGAACATAGTTCCATTCTTCAAATTCATCAGTAGTCATTTGATACTTCCATTGAAGGATCTAGTGTACTTCGTATAAGATAAAAAATTGAACGAAGAGAGCCCGAGAATCCAGAGGTTGATTGAAGTCTTTAAACTTGGTAATGGACTACTGAAGAGCTGTAGGAAGGAACTCAACTGGAGGTGGTCCCTAAGTGAAGAACCATTGAAGAAACCAGTTCGGCACGCTTAATAAGGTGTGTTGAAGTAGAAACTTCACAAACCAGGATTAGGTCTCATGATCGTTCTGATATAAGAAGATCATGTCCCAAGCTTTAATATAATTGGTATAATCATAAGACCTAAGTTTGAGGCCGGTGACATCATGAAATTCACGTTTGAATGAGGGTGAAGATCCCTATTCGTGATCACGAATGATGTTTGATATATTAAGCTTAGAATAAGCCCAAACATATGTAGATCTATAACAGTGCTGAATTTGATAGTGCCACGTGACGCTTGCCAAGACGTCAATTTGAATAGAGTGGCACTAGATGTGGTTTCTTGACACCTAGCAAGAATAAAAATAGCGTGTCTGATTAGCACGACACTGGGTCATGGTGCAATGAGACCGCTTGAACCCTCCGGGGTTTTTTTTTTTTTTGATAGGATAAGGGGCCTCAATATTCAGGCCATTGAGCGCATTGACTATCATCATCCGAAGGAGGACGAGTGGAGGAGGAGAATGAGGATTATGCAGGGTTATCGGATTGAAGATTAAACCGATAGCTATGAGAATGCGCTCCTGGATCTGCTCATCAGATAAATACAGAAGACGATGCCGAGCAGCTTGAAACATATTATAAAAAGGCGGCTGGGCTGCTGCTGAAGAAGAAGGTGCAAGGGGAAGATCGGCACCAATGCCTTATTTAGGCACAAAACGGGAACCAGTTAATGGTGAAATATCAAATTTATCCCACCATTTGATAGATAGATGTCGCTCCAAATGAGGAACATAGTTCCATTCTTCAAATTCATCAGTAGTCATTTGATACTTCCACTAAAGGATCCAAGGTACTTCGTATAAGATAAAAAATTGAACGAAGAGAGCCCGAGAATCCAGAGGTTGATTGAAGTCTTTAAACTTGGTAATGGACTACTAAAGAGCTGTAGGAAGGAACTGAACTGAAGGTGGTCCCCAAGTGAAGAACCATTGAAGAAACTAGTTTGGCACGCCTAATAAGGTGTGTTGAAGTCGAAACTTCATGAACCAGGAATGGGTCTCATCATTGTTTTGATATAAGAAGATCATGTCCCAAGCTTTAATATAATCGACATAATCATAAGACCTAAGTTTGAGGCCGGTGACATCATGAAATTCACGTTTGAATGAGGGTGAAGATCCCCATTCGCGATCACGAATGATGTTTGATATATTGAGCTTAGAAAAAGCCCGGACATGTGCAGATCTATAACAGTGCTGAATTTGAGCACTTTGAGTTTCTTCAAGGATTCTTTCATAGAAAAAATGAGTTTTACCCCCAGTGGATGGATAAAGGTGATCATGGAGGTAAATAGTGATAATTTTGGAAGGAGTGTGGCAAAGATGGATGGATTCGATGGGAATGACTAGGATAGAGTTATTGACAGCCTTTAGGGTTGAGGCAAGAGATGGAAACTAGGATGAGATAAGAGAAGGATGTTCTTGAAGTTGCCTAGAGGATGCTAAGGCAACATCTTTATTTGGAGAGACAAGGATAACAACCTTCTGTTTAGGAGCCCTGCAAAAATTCTCGAGTTAAAAAGTCAGGTAAACTATTAATATTGCCTTTAATGAATTCAATACTAAAATAAAAAAATAGAGAGTAGTGACTGCCATCGAGCAAAGATTTGTTTTGAGGTAAGATTTTTGACATCTTTCTCAAGGACATCCTTAGCTACTTTACAGTCGACATGTACCAAAAAATATTAATTAAGAAGATCACTCTCAAATTTGGTTATACATAAAACAAGTGAAAGAATCTCCTTTTTTATTGTTAAATATTTTTGTTGAGTGGGATTCTAAGTACCAGAAGTGAAACATACTAAAACTTCGTTTGGAAGATTAGGACATCTTTGCTTCAAGATACCACCATATCCAAATTCGGATGCATTGGTCTCAATAATTTTGATACAATCTGGTCGTGCTAAGCTTAAGCACGGGAGTGTTTTAGCTTTAAGCTTGATTTTGCAAATAGAATTAGTATGTATATCTGTCCATGGTTCAAGCTGCTGTTTAAGCCTATTAAACAAAGGTTTGGCATCCTTTGCTAGGTCTTTATAGAACTCAGCAATATAATTGAGGCTACCAAGAAACCTTTGGAGTTGAGTCTTATCTGTTATTTCATCAAAAAATTTATCTGCAAATAGCTCGTTCTATGGGAATGATTGATCCAAATGAAATGTAGTGTCCCAAGAACCGAACTTTAGTTTGAAATAAACTTATTTTCTTTACAGAAACAACAAGTCTTGCTTGACGAATAACAGAAAAGAAAAGATTTAAGTGTTTCCAGTGTTGAGAAATGTCCTGAGAATATATAAGGACATCATCAATATACAAAATTATAAACTGTGAATATTGATTAAAAATCTGATTCATAATGTTTTGAAATTCAGATGGAGCATTTTTGAGTCCAAAAGGCATAACATTCCATTCGTATTGATCAAATGGGACAACGAAAGCTATCTTATACCTATCGTTCTCTGCTATTTGAATTTTCCAGTATCCGGACTTCATATCAAACTTAGAAAATACGCTAGAGGCATATAATCGGTTGAGAAGATCCCTCTTGTTAGGGATAGGATACCAAATCCATTTAAGAACCTTATTTAAAGGTTTGTAATTTATGACAAGTCTGGGTGCACCTCTTTCAATTTCGGCATTTTTATTGACATAAAATGCAGTGCAACTCCAAGGAGACTTACTTGGTCTAATAAGACCTTTAGCAAGAAGTTCAGAGATTTCCTTCTGACAAGTTTCCCTTAAATGATTAGGCATTTGAGCTTCCTGAGCTTTAGTGAGAATCTGATTTTCATAAAAGGTATCTTTATATGGAAGAGTAACAATATGAGTTTTCCTAGACCAGAAAGCCGTTGGAACGTCTGAACATACTTCCTTTTCAAGTTGAGTTTGGAAGTTTTTAGCTCGAACTTGAAAGATAGGGTATCAATTTTTTGTTATATGCTCTTTTGTTGGATTTTAGATGATAAAGAGCATATGGACTTTTCTTTGGACTGTACTTGATCAATGACTTCGCCAATGATCTTTAAGAGAAATGACTCTTCAATTGAGAGAACCATCGAGCCATTTTCCTTTAGCTTAGCTTGATAAGGATCACAACTACAATGGGGAGTCTAAGATTTAGACTCAGAAGAATTACTATCGAACTCAAGTTGAGCAATTTCTTAATCTGAGTTAGACTCGGAGTCTGGCTCAAGGTCAGAGGAGCTATATAGCAAGACCTTTTCAAGATTTTGCTTATGAGAGTCATCAATTTCTAAAGCATTGATTCTAGCTTTAGTTCGACAGTTATTCTTATAATGTCCTACTTTTCCACATTTATAACAAACAGGGGGTTTAGTAGGAAAAGGGTTTTGAGGATGAGAGAGTTTCCTATGGGTTTTCTTGGAACCTGGAAGATGAACCTTTTCAAACCCAAATTATTCACAGAAATCTCCAAGTTCTCTGAATCCAGCTTGTCTCTCTTTAGACAGTTGTTTTTTGAGTTTTAGGTCTGTACAGAGTTGAAGACTTCATTGCATATTTCAATAGCTAATTTCTCGTAGGTGTATTGCTCAAAGGGAATAGTGCCATTATGCTTTGCTTTAAGTCTATACCTTACCTTTTGAGCAAATAAAGGAGGTAGACTAGAGACAAACTTTTCTTTCCATATGGAATTGTTGCAGTCCCCTCTAGAAAAGACTTTAGCAAAAAAGACGTCTCTATACCATCTATAATGAGATAGTGTAGGACAACGAAAATTCATGAGTTGTTCCCTTGTTCGATCAGCTAGAATTTCAGCTGGTCTAACAAAATGAAGAGTTATAGTGTGGACCAAAGTATTAACCGCATCTTCTTAGTTGACATAAATAGTTCATTGGGTAAAATTACCATCAGCTAATTGTTTAGTAAGTTGTTGCGGAATACGGGTTACAACATTTATAATTTATTGTCTAACTTCTTCAGACAGATAGAAATCCCACCAACCACGAAGTTGGCCAAAAAATCCTGTTGCTATCATTTTAGCAACCTCAGAATCAGATGAATGATTGAGTTTTGCCGCTGTAGCATACATAAGCATCTGTTTCAAAAGATTGATGATTTGATATTCAAATAAACCATCAATATTCCACTTAAAAATAGTGTTACCATTGATCGGGAAATTTATAGGTTCTCCTTCTATTTCAAATTGAAGGTCGACACGACTTGGGTGTAGGTCTATATGACAAAGGGTGAAACACTACCAACTTAATGGTCCTTACGACTTTGGCACCTGTTCAAACTTGGCTTTGATACCATTTATAACCAGGATCAATGGAAAGTTGACCTAGGCAGCGAGGGAAGTTATCAAGCTAAGAAGCAATCTTTTCTTAGACTGTAACTTAGCCAAATTAGTGATTTCGCGTTTATGAAGTTCCTTAGCGTAGTGCTAGGATATACAGTGATTAGATAAAGGTAAAAATCAATATAATCAAGAGAAATATTAATCAAATTATCTAATGAAACAAGCTCTTCTTTTAATTTTCTAATATATCTTTTTTACTTTTCTTCTTTTTCTCTCTTTTTTTTTTCACCGATCTATTCACCAAACCATGCAAGGTTACATGTAGCCTTACGCGGATTTGGTTATCCGAACCAAATCCGTGTACGGTGCCGACTCTTGCCTATAAATCCCTTGTGCCTTGAACTCACCCCCACCATTTTTTATGCGAAACTTTGTCCCTCTGGATTTTGATTTTTAATATTGCAAACAAATTCTTTTATTTTTTTGAAATTCCAACCACATCCCTTCATCTCTTGATAATTATCAATGAATCCCTTCAACTATTGGAATTTTCAATTAGCCCCTTTATCTTTTGAAAATTTCAAATAAGCCCCTTAAAATTTTAAAAATTTTGAATAGACCTCTCAAACTTTTGTAAATTTCAAACAGATGCCTCTAACTTTTGAAATGTTCAAATAGGCCTCTCTAACTTTAGAAATTATAGATAGACCCCTTCGAGTTTTGAAAATTTCAAATAAATCCCTTTAACTTTTGAAAATTACAAATAAGGCCCCTTATATCCTCAAGTTGAAAGAAGCGCGTTCGATTCGGGAAATATGGTCACCCCTTGGGTGATCCAAATTATCCAGAAGTAAAATCCTCATGGTATCCTAGTACCATTTTGAAGGATACCAGTCGCTACATATGCAACAGTGCCTGGGTAAATTGGATGAAGGTAAGTTCATTACTTCGCTTAACCTTCCCATGTGCAACTAGCCTATCTTATTTTAGGCTAAATATGTATCTTCTGCCAGAGCTAATTTGGACACATTCCTTACGTATGTGTAGAGTATCGCCTGATATGACATTGGGTTCTTTTCACGCATTATGGTTTGTGATTATGCTGAATGTATGAATGGTACACAACGCTTTTATTATGCAAACTGATTAGACAAGTGATTATGAAAATACTTCTTCTTCTTCTTTTTTTTTTAATTATTATTATTATTATTTATTTTTATGTTCCATGATTGAGCATTATGTGTATGCATGTGAACTTACCATCTTTCCCTTTCTTGTGATCTCTAAATTCTGGTTTCTATTATGCATATGAATTTACTAGCTAGAACCGTCTTATAAAAGATATGGGTCGCCACACCAAATGTACGAATGGTACACAACACTTTGTCCCAGTGTTAAGGAGAGAATCAAACTAGCTAGTTTTGGCTTTGTTGCTCTTTTGGATGTGTGTGGTCTAGACTTCTCCTTGACCCATGCTTTGGTTGAGAGATGGTGGCCAAGCACTTACACCTTCCATCTTCCACAAGGTGAAATAACAATCACCCCTTCGATTACCACACTCTTATAGGAGTCAAATTTGGGGGAATCTCTATTTCTGTGGACAATTATTCTTTTAAAGTAAAAAAGATTAGGTCCCTTTTGGGCTTTAAAGTTACCGAACAGCTAATGCTTCCATCACAGTTGAAAGACAGATGGGATGAAGTCAAAGTGAGTGACAACTCCACTCCTGAGCTCCAAGATCAACTGGCTACGTCTTTTCTGGTATATCTACTTAGCCACACCTTCGTAAGTGATAGCGTAGGTAATGATTGATCTCTACTATGCATACTTCTTTGAAGATTTCGAGAGAGCCCAAGAATATAATTGGGGAAAACTTGGTTGTGCTCATTTCATCTCTATGTTGGATTCTCTGGCCAGTGGAAATCAAAATCTCAAAGGTTCTGCCTTTGTACTTCAGGTATGTTGAGTGTTTTTCCTTGAGCCTTTTCTCTCTTATATACTATCTTCTCTTATGTCTTTTCTCCTTTGATCAGGTTTGGGCTTATGATCACTTGTATTTCAATGCCCTCAACTGCTAAAAGATCAACCACATTCCTTTCCATACACTTCTCGGTGGTATGGAAAAAATGCAAAGGGTAATCCTGAACCGGAGGCCATTCCCATTCTTAGTAACAAGTTAAACAACTTGCCTCAGGTATGAATCTCTTTTTCTCTTTTTTTTTTTATTATATATATATATATATATTGTTTTAATAAACTTCCATCTTACAGGTAAATTGGAATCCATATGAGCATGTGATATCCTGAGGAGAGATGGTTAAGAGAGGCAATTCACTTAACCCTATGCAGGGTCCTCTTTGAAGGACCCAAAGGTAGGGTCTGGTATCTTGGGGAGAGGGTGTCGGGACAATGGTTTGGCAAACAAGAGGCCCCTACTACTCCACCAGTGTTGATACATAACCTAAGGCTCCTTACAAGTGCATTGTTGGAAGAAGCAAATGTTGGATGACAAGCCATACAACTTCTTGATGCATCAGTTCCTTATCGAGAATATCTTATGAGAGAAACCATATGTGTTCCGCTTACTTCTCGAGGCCCTATGGTAGGAATGATTTTCTTCTTCTTTTTTTTTCATCTATTTTTATTATCATTAAAATATATGTGTGTGCGTGTGACCCTGATGTTACTGATTTTCAACAGTATCCTAGTCACTTCGCGGCTCCTAGTAGTAAAGCTTCCACTCCCGGTGTCCCTCCTAGTGAATTGCATCCACATGCCTCTTCGAGTACGCCTTCTGATTGTTCAAGCCATCTTCATACGGAGCCTAGGACACTCATCTTTGCTTTTCTTGGCAACAGTGTCATAGATGCTCGCTATCCTTATCTGGTTCCTTTATAGGCCCTAAAAACTCCTGATCATGTCCTGGGTCTTCCGCCTGCATTTTATTATATATGCCACTTTTTTATTTTTATTTATTTATTTTTTTTAACAGCTTGGTTTGAAGCACTACAAATCAATTTGTAGGACTATTGGTAGTCGCAGTGATGCATATACTGATTTCTCTGTGGTATGCTGAGATCATGTGATCTCCTTGTGACAATCTTTATCTTTTCTTGATCTTGTGCTGAAATTACCATTAATACGGGGAAAAAACTATGGAAACTCAACAAATTGAGATTACCAATCTTCGAAGGGAAGAAACCCTTCTGGAAGAGAAATTGGAACATTTTGGAATAAGCACCGATGTAGCTTGTGCCGCTTCGGCTACTAATAAAGCAGGTATGAATGGAACGGGAGGGGATCTGAATAATATTGCTTTTGGTGATGATGATAGTTTGAGGACTTTCTCCAAACATTGAGAAGAAAAAAGCACTAGGACATAATCAAGATCATAGTAGAGGATATTTTTTTTTTCTTAATTAGAATCTGAACAAATGCTTACACATATCATGCATGGATGCAATGGATGTTAGTGTTTTATTATGTTATAACAATGTTGTTTCCTTTGTTTAGGTTATGCACGATTCCTTTTTTTTTATATATATATATTCCCACTACCCATGTGTAGATAGAAAAGGCTAAATTTATTTCAACTCCAAGCTTAGGTTTACAACAAACAAACAAAAATTGCTACATAGAAGTATAATAAACCAAAGAATAAGATCGTCAATTGTCTTCACTTAGGTGCTTGGAACTCTTTCTTCTAAAAGATCTTACGTGAACTGCCTTTGCCATAAATCTGCTAGTAGATCTATAACACTAGCGGACAATTCCTCCGGGGGAAAAAAGGTCACCACTTCTCCTGGATCTGTTTGAGGTGATTGATATTGCCACATAAGATGAGTAGGTAGATAAAATAACGTGTGAGTCAAGCCCATTAGCCTAACATAATTACACCCTAGGGTATTCATAATAGGATTCTTGATAGACGACCACTAACGGGTCCATTTGATACTATCTTCAATTTTTTCTTGAAGGTATTTTTTCCAATTAGTAATTGAGTGGAATTCTGGAATTTCCCTCCTTGTCTGGTACTGGATGGGCATCAGCTTACTATGTTGGAAAGACATTAATAGTTGTAGTTTCTCAGTTAACCAAAGTTGGAAAGCAGCAGGACAACCCACGTAATGATTTGTACCAAATTTCCTAGAAATGACCATCTGGTCAAGCCCTTTAATTGTTTTAGCTAAGATTGTATGAACAATATCACAACCTTCCCGAAGTTGTAGTACTACTTTGATGATGATGGGAACAGCTCCGTGTCCAGGATAACGCAACAAGTATCGGGTTATCATGCAGAACAAATAGGCATTACCTCTATGCCACTAATCCATTCATTCCAAATGTCTGAATTGAGAAAAAGCTTTGGCTACTTCAAAGATGTCTATCCTCTCAAAAACCATGAAGTTCTTCATTTCCTTTCTATTCCATCCGAAGAATTCCTAGATATCTTTGGCGTAGTCCACTTGCAGAGTAGGACGAAAAAGCTTCCCTTTGGACAGAGAGAGCTAGCAAGCTCTGAATTCTTCCAAAGTTGGACAAATTTCTACTGATCCAAATTTGAACACATGCAAGTTACAATCCCAATGCTTGATAGCCTCCTTCAGTAAATTATGGCATAATTCCATTCAGTGAATCCGACTAAGAACCTGAAGATTTGTGTCTTCTAGTAGCCTAGAATCATCCACATTCATTCATTCTTATAGTCCAACTACGTAGAGTCTTATCCAGAGTATTCGCACGGGGATAAGCCATAATTGACTTGTTCATGGATGATATGAACAACTTAATCAAAAAGGAGTGAACTAAACATATGCAAGACATGCCAACAGGCCCACACATATTTATGACTATGAGAAGGTACTTCTGATAAAAAAATATTTTATGGACCAATAAGTTCCTTATCATAATTCCAATTTGTACATTGAATATAGGATATCAAAGCTAAAAAGGTGAGCAAAAAGAACCACAAGTGGTGAAGGATCTGACTTGTGATTGATAATGCCAAGTGGCAATTTTTGTAGATCATTAATGATGGAGAAGCTAATTACTAGGGAAAACAAGCTGACTAGTAATTAAAGTGGGCGATTTTTGTAGGCCATTGATGATGGAGAAACTAATTACTAGGGAAAATAAATTGACTAGTAATTAAGGTGCCAAGTGGCGAGATGATGATCTTAAAGCCTTGTTCTTTTTCGTGGACACTTGAGACATAAGTCTGGACTTCTTTTTTTTTCAGCTTGGCACAGATGAGGCTGCACTCAAACATGCCGAGTTGCCTATGTATCCCTTGTGAGGAATCAGGTCAAACTTAGTTCAAGTCTTTACCATGAACTTAAACATAATATATTTTCAATTGATCCATATTGACCAAACCTGGCAATTCATCACCATCCAAATCCATGAGTAGTATAACTTTCCCTGGCAATATTTTCTTTACTGTGAATTGACCACTCCAATTTGGTCAAAACTTCCCTCGAAGATCTTGTGTAGGAGCTCTTTGTTCTCTAAGAACCAAATCTCCAACTTCAATGTTGCGAGGACAAACACTTTTATTAAATGCTCTCGCCATTCTCAACTGATACATTTTAAAATTGTCCGTAGCTTTCATTCTCTTTTCATCCAATAGATTGAGTTCATCGTATTTAGCCTGTATCCATTCTCCTTCTAGTAGCTTGCTTTCTATGAGGACTCGAATAGAGGGGACTTGTATCTCAACTGGCTACACAACTTCCATTCAGTATACTAGAGAATACAGAGTTGCCCCTGTAGAAGTATGAATTGACGTCTTATATGCCCACAATGCATATGGTAAGTGATCAGCCCAATCTCTATGCGTATCTGCCATCTTTTGGAGAATTACTTTCACATTCTTATTAGCTGCTTCTACCAGGCCCATTTGTCTACGGACGGTAACTGGTGGATCTATGTCGTTTGATCCCAAACCTTGTGCAAAGTTTGTCGACTTGTCCTTGAAAATGAGTGCCCTGATCGGATATTAGTTGTTGTGGGATCCCATGTCGACAAATGATGTTCTCTTTAATAAATTTGGCTACCTTCACAACAGTGAGTACTGAATATGAATGTGCTTCCACCCACTTGGTGAAATAGTCAATTGCTACCAATATGAACTTATGACCATTTGATGCTTTGGGAGTAATTTTTCCTATGACATCAATACCCCAAGTAGAGAACGCCCAGGGAGAATTGAGCGAATGCAATTCTGTTGGTGGAATATGTATAATATTGGTATATATCTGACATTTGTAGTATTTTTGAACAAAATCTACACAATCTGCCTCCATAGCGCGCCAATAATATCCTAATTTCAAGATTTTCTTGGCTAGCATTCTTGCATTCATGTGAGGTCCACAGATACCTTAATGTATTTCTTCTATCACAATCTGTGCCTATTCTTCATCCACACACAACAAGTGAATTCCATTGAAGCATATTTTGTATAACAAATTGCCCTGTAATGTAAATTGAGTGGCATATTTTCTGAGAAACTTATTTTCTCCTGATATCGCTTCAATAATATTTTCCTTTCCCGATGAAGTCCACAATAGGAGCAAACCAAGATCTTCCATCTGTTGTCAAGCCATTCACTGAATTGTGATAGATGGGTTTTACCTTTCTTTCAACCAGAAAGGGTCATGGAACTGCACTCAACCATTGACACTAAAGTTACAAGAGCATCGGCAAACCGGTTGCTATCTCTTTGAAAGTACTCAAAAGAGATTTCTTCAAAGTTCTTAGAGATCTTCTCTAGGTATTCTTGATAAGGCTTTAGTTTCTCATCTCTGGTCTTCCATTGCCCTTGAGTTTGGTAGATTACAATGGATGAGTCACCAAACACTCGGAGTCATTTTACTCTAATTGTCAGAGCCATTTCCAAACCGATTGTAAATGCTTCATATTCAGTAATATTATTAGTGCATGAAAAATCAAGCCGAAAGGATGAAGGAAAATAAAGTTTGTTAGGTGTTATTAATAACACTTCGGCGCCAAAACCTCTTTGATTAGCTGCTCCGTCAAAATATAATTGCCACATGTTAACAGAGCTTTCTTCCTTAATCATCATGATTTCTTCATCTAGAAAAACATCGTTTAATGATCTTCCATCTTTTGTGGGGGTGTGCAGATAAATGATCCGCAATTGCCCTGCCTTTGATAGACTTTTGATTGACATATGTAATGTCAAATTCTAAAAGTAATAGCATCCACCTTGCCATTCTACCAGTGAGTGTGGACTTTTCGAATAAATACTTGATAGGATTCATTCTAGAAATCAGGTGAATTGGATATACCACCATATAGTGTTGTAACCTCCTTGTTGCCCAAACAAGAGTTGTGCAGGTCTTTTCTAATGATGTATACCAAACTTCATACTCCAAGAATTTCTTGCTGAAATAATAGATAGTTTGCTCTACTCCTTTTGCCTCATCTACCCCATCGAGAATTGTCCTACTGATAGGTACAATAGAAGTGGTTTTCCCTTTACTGGTGGCATAAGAACCAGTGGGTTTAACATGTATTCCTTGACCTTGTCGAAGGCTTCTTGACATTGAAGATTCCATTGTGTGGGCTGATCCTTTCTCAATAATTTGAACACTAGCTCACAGATAGTAGTCAATTAGGCTATAAAACAGCTGATGTATTGGATATGCCCAAGGAATCCTCGTATTTCCTTCTCAGTTTGATGTGTAGGCATGTCCGTGATTGCTTTGATCTTGATAGGATCCACCTCAATGCCTCTTTCACTTACAAGAAAGCCTAATAGTTTTCCTACCTTCACACCAAACACACACTTCTGAGGGTTCAACCATAATTGAAAATTTTTTATTCTTTTAAAAAACTTCGTTATTGCTGAGACATGCCCTTGTCTGTCGATAGATTTGACAATCATATCATCGACATAGACTTCCACTTCCTTGTGAATCATATCATGTAAAATAGTAGTAGCTGCTCTTTGATATGTGGCTCCAGCATTCTTTTGACCAAATGGCATTACCTTATAGCAATAGGTCCCCCAAGGGGTAGTAAAAGCGGTCTTTTCCATATCTTTAGGATGCATATTGATCAGGTTGTATCCTGAAAACCCATCCATGAATGACAATAAGGCATGTCCTACTGTACTATCAACCAACACATCAATATGGGGCAAAGGAAAATCGTCTTTAGGACTGAATTTATTTAAATCTCTGAAATCCATGCACATTTTGACTTTTCCTTCCTTCTTTGGAACTGGAACAATATTGGCCAACCAACGGGGGTATTTTATGACATGAAAGAATCCTACATTCCATTGCTTAATTACTTCTTCTCTGATCTTTTCATTCCATTTAGGCCACATTCTTCTAGCTTTTTGTTTGATAGACTTTGCATCTGGATACGTAGGAAGTTGATGCTGCACTATTTTTGGGTCAATGCCAGGCATGTCTTCATAGGACCAAGAGAAAACCTCTACAAATTCTTTTAACAGGCTGGTCATTTGCGAGGTTTCTTCTTCATTCAAGGTTGCACCAATTTTAATTTCTTTAGGGCATTGATTTAATCCTAAGTTAATGAGTCGAGTGTCCTCGCTCATAGGTTGAGCTCTCTTTTCTTTTGATTGTTTTAACAAGTCATGATATTCCTTAATTATTTATTTAAGATCATCATCAAAAAGGGACGAATCATACTCGAAATCAAAACTTTCGTTGATAGCTTGAAAGACTACAGACTCAACATACTGAAAGTGTGGAATTTTATTAACAAAAGGAAATTCATAAAAAGTACAAGTGAAAGAAGACTCGATAACAGGGAAGGAATCTTTAGTGTACTGTGTGGTGATTTTAGAACCGATTGGACCCTGAGCCTTGTGTAAACACCCAATTTTATCATCCTCCCCTGGCTATGATGACATATGGATCTTGGACATGACCTTTCGCCTTTGATCAATAGAGAAGACAACTGACTGAGGTGACTATTCCTAGAAGCATTCCATACTCACCTAAAATCCCCAGAAAACCCGTGTGAGAGAAAAGAAGGGTCCAATTATGACATTTCATATATGAAAGAAGTCAAAGTAAATGCACAGCTGCATAGTACTCGGAATTATGATTCCATTGATATATGGTACGTCAAAATCGAACCATCGGATCTTCCACGATGACTCCTGGAAGTCGCACCTTGAGTGCCCAAACCCTACCCATGCAAGCACCCATGCCTTGCCTTGAGTGCCCAAACCCTGCCCATGCGAGCACCCATGCCTTGCCTTGAGTGCCCAAACCCTACCCATATGAGCACCCACACCTTGCCTTGAGTGCCCAAACCCTGCCTATGCTAGCACCCACGCCTTGCCTTGAGTGCCCAAACCCCGCCCATGCAAGTACCCACGCCTTGCCCTAAGTGCCCAAACCCTGCCCATGCTAGCACCTATGCCTTGCCTTGAGTGCCCACACCCGTGCCTTGTGTGTGCCCGGCCAAGCCCCATATGTACCCGACTAAGCTCCACGCACACCTGGCCAAGCCCCATGTGTACCTGACCAAGCCCCGTATGTACCTGACCAAGCCCCAGTCTTGCATATACCCGACCAAGCCCTGCGTAAGCCCAAACAAGCATCCATGTCGGAGTTCCAGCACCCATGCTGGAGTTCCTGCACCCATGACGGAGTTCCTGCACCCATGATGGAGTTCCAACACCTATACTTGAGCCTTAGCACCCCTGTTGGGGGTCCAGTGCCCCCGCTGAAGCTCAGTGCCCCTACTAGACCTCCAACACTTCTGTTGAAGCTCCTGCACTCCCACCGGAACCTCCGATACCCATGCCAGTGATCAAAATCCCTCTTCTGACGATCAGTTTGGAGAAGGAATTCCCTCTTCTCTCACTTATGTACCCTACACTGCCCCACTAGTGTTCCCTACACCACAGCTTCCCGTTGGTCCAAAAAGGAATCTTTTTACCTTATTGGTCCAAAGAAATTATCTTTCACCCCATTGGTTATAGAAAATTACCCTCCACCCCATTGGTCCAAAATTTCTTACTTTCACCCCATTGGTTTAGAGAAATTACTTTTTACCACCATTGGTTAAGGAATTTTCTCTTTCCTCCCTCTTGGTTGAAAAAAGAATCTTTTTACCTTATTGGTCCAAAAAAATTATCTTTCACCCTATTGGCTATAGAAAATTACCCTCCACCCCATTGGTCCAAAATTTCTTACTTTCACCTAATTGGTTTAGAGAAATTACTTTTTACCACAATTGGTTAAGGAATTTTCTCTCTCCTCCCTATTGGTCCAAAAATTATATAAATACCCCACTCCCTTTGGTTTTACACACCAACACAACACGACAACAACCCAAGTCTCTTAGTAGCAACCTATGGAAACAGAGCTATGCCCTCTCTCCTCCCCTCCCCCTTTGAGGTTTTCCAAATCTTCAGAGAGATCTTCATAAGATCCGAAATGTTCTTTGGATCTTCGAAGTGTTCTTTGGGCCTTTAGGACTCTTCAATCCTTTGCTTTCTTTGAGTAACATTTTTAGGAAAAGTTTCCTCCTAGCCCTCCCATAGCCTATCCCCAGTGGAAGCTCTAGCCCTCCATAGCCTATCCACAACGAAAGCTCTATCCAAGTGCCACCTTAGCCTAGCCAACCCATAGCCTATCCCTAGCAGAAGCTCTATCCGAGTGCCACTTCAGCCAAAACCCTGAAGTAGCTCATCCCTAGTGGAAGCTCTACCAAAATACCAGCTCGGCCTAAGCCCAAAAATAACCTTCCCTAGTGGAAGCTCTGTCATAATTCAAATCCGAAAGTAACTGTTCCTAGTCAGAACTCTGTCCGAATATTATCATAGTCAGTATCTCTCAAGAAAGGAAGTTGGAGGTCAAGACCATCTTCCCCTGAATCAGGAGAATCCACAAGAAAGTTCGTACTAGCATCAACGAGGGGATCCACCCATCTTGACCCAAAACAGGGGTCAAGCTCAGATATAATTTCTCAACAGAATTAGCACAATGTAGACTTTATATAGACCTTATTTTAGTGTATATAGTTATTTAATTTCATTCAATGTACATATGTGTGATAACTTAGTCGTGCATGTAGAATAGGAATAATTATGGAAAATGTTTGTTCTTAAGCATCTAGTAAGAAGATCGGTTGAACAAGGTAGATTGGGTGCCTAACACCTTCCCAATTCTACAACCTGACACTTACCCTAAATCTCTGGACTAGACCAACTTTCGGGCTCTTTTCTCAGGAATTGGGCCCAACCCCGGGTCCTAGGTCCATAACCCTAGGTGGGGACTCCAAACCCCTTTTGCATGATCCCGATCCCCGTATTAGACCATCATCAGATCCCCATCTCGAATGACAAACTTTACACTCTTACAAAATAGGCCTCCACAAATCTTTGAACCGTGATACTGCGGTGCAAGGCCCGCAGGGTAAGCTCACATGATACACCATTCCCTCATGAAAGAGAAAGAGAGGAGAGAGGATGGAAATAAAAGATGCAAGTCCTTTCCCCCCCCAAAGGGGAGAAGTGAGATCTCGTCTTAGGCCGCTACCCTCACAGTGGCGACTCCATTGGGGATAATGTCAAGCTTCTGACACTAGATGCGACCACCAAATGCAAGAACATTTTTCACCACATTTGTTTGAAAACATATTTGGCTAACCCCATGTTTATAATTGTATTCGCTAATCACATCATGCATCGTGCTCGAAGTGAAATCATTTGGTGAGGAACTCCCTGTCATGCCATCACCTCGAGGAAGTCAGTGTATGTCATGGAGAGTACTTTGAGAGAAAATAATAGCCGCTTCATGTACAAGGATGTGGGGTATTGTTAAACGACGAGGATGTTCATAATTGTGCCGGCACCCTCAGGGAGGTCCGTGCACTTTATGACGTTCTGAGATCGAATAATGATATTCCCGTATTACACTTTTGCACACAATCACTCATGGTTCCACCACCCCATGGCCAGTTGCCTAACATCATGTGTAGTCACGAGTAATAGGCAAGGAAGTCACCCCCTTGATCTCGTACCTCTAGGTATATCAAAAGGATCATTCCTATTGCATCAAAAGACCCGCTTCATATACAAGGATATTCCTTGCGTATATAGATCTTGTCAAGGAAGCCTTATCATTCCTATTGCATCCACCATGTAGGAAATAGATGGAGAATGCTAGGAATGCCACAAGCTGATCTACAGAATTTGTTTGTGGTCTTGAAAAGGAATTTTCCTACGATACATTCTAGTAGTAAAGAAATGCTCTCCTAAGTGGGTTTTAGGTAAAAGGTGTCCTTACTCCTTAGAAATGAAATATGGATGATTTGACATCCGAGCTGATTTATGTCAAAGTCCCGCGAAATGCCGAATTGTCCAAAAGACCCAAGGAAACTAGGAGGAAGGTCACCTAGTGGGATTAGATTAATGAAAGCATGACTTTATTGGTAGAGAATGTACTAATAGGAGTATTCTGGTCAAGCCATTTGCGTGTATCTCCTACTTATGACATTGAGTGGACTAGGGGCATCGACCCTACCCACTCCCTATCATCAAGCAAACTAACTTCAAATGGATCATTGGTTGTTAATCTAGTGAATGCATGAATAAGGAGTTGGGAATTCAGGAATCCTAAAATAAACCATTTTTGATTCAGGCACAATTCCACACCTCAAGTATTCTCCACGGTTCATTTTGACACATCAGGGTAACCAATTGATTCGATTAAGTCTAGTGTCACCTCCATTGTCTCTTCGAGATTGTCTACCGCCAAGTGATTACGACCTAGTTCACATGGATCCCCACAACCTTGAATCACCTGAGTAAGCCTGGGTCCACCCCATAGAGACCTTGCAGACAGAAATGGTCAAGGTCAAGAGAGGAATGGCTCAGATACTATATGCACTCCAAAACCCTCACAGGGCTGAACCAGCACAAGCTAAAGGAGAGTTGGATCGGACCTATGGGTCATCATGGAAATTCTTCTCGAGTTAACTCAGGGGAACCAGAGCAAGTCAGACCAACTCGTCAGAGAGGAGCTTCACCTATCCATCCAAATGGTCGACGAGAGGCCTATTCTAGGGTCCCTCCTCCTAGGGTAGTGATTGAAGATGAGGAAGAGGAGTTCGTCACACATGATCGAATGGAGCCTCTAGAGATGGAGAAAGAAAGGAAAATTAGAGAGCAATTTAAGAAGTTGGAGAATATGATTCGAGTGGGAAAAGGCTTGGAAAGCTAAATAGTGGATTCTAATGAAATGAGTTTCTTTCCTGGGGTAAGGATTCTCGAGAAGTTCAAATGGTAGACTGACAAGTTCGACAGGTTAGGGGACCCTAAGGCTCATCTAAAATTCTTCCTTAGCATTGCCAAGTCATGGCAACTTGTGAACAACCAGATGGGGCAAGTCTTCATGTTAACTCTATTAGGACTAGCATTAAGGTGTCTCACCTAGTTGGAGCCTTCCCAAACATAAAATTGGACAACAATGGTGAAAGCCTTCACCAAGTGGTACTCGTACAATACTGAAGTGGATGTGAAGTGTCGAGAGCTTGAGAAGTTGAGACAACAACCTAGAGAAGGATTCACCGCCTTCTTAATAAGGATTAGGGATAAGGCTGCCAAGATGGTAGATCGGCCTTCAGAAGTAGAGCAAGTAGAAATGTTGATTAAAAACTTATCAAAGCCTTATTATGATGTCCTTTAATATCAACATTTGCAGACTTTTGATGCCTTGATAGCCATCGGTACACGTGTGGAAGACAAAATCCTAAGGGAAGCTCAGTATCAAGGATCCTCTCAAGATGCAAGAAAGAATGCCAAAGTTGGATGAGGAAAGGGTCCCAAAACAAATGTGGTAGGTACGATCCAACAGTCAGTCTCACCTGTCACCTCTTCATCACCATTTGTGATACAAGTAGATGCACCCTCCCAGAAGGCTCCTCACCCAAGAAGATAGTTTTCTGATTTGGGAATGCCTGTGACAGTAGTGTATGAAAAGTTAATGAAGCAAGGATTGCTAGGGACAGTGGCTCCAAGAGTAATCAGCAACCCTCCTCTAGCTTTGTATAGAGATCATGAATATTATGCTTACCACACTCAGAAGGGGCACAACACTGAAAGATGCATAGGTCTTCTATAAGCAATCTAGGATTTGGTAGACAACGGGACCATTGAAGTCAAGGTTAAGCAATCTCCCAATGTCAACACCAATCCACTCCCGGACCATGTGAACAATCTAGATGAAGAAGCCACAGAGAGTGATCCCACTCAATTGATCACACCTAGAGCTCAAAAGAATCACATGAGTGCCCATGCTTATAGGAGAGCCATGAGTCAAAGGGCCAGAATCATGAAGACTCCCAAAGGAATAGAGTCAATAGAAGAAGAATTAGAAGATTGGACTCCCACCATTCATCCTTCCTCATCAACAGAAGAATCCACCGCACCATTTTGCTAACCTCCACCATACCTCCCACCTTCACCATATTACCAACCTCCACCATCTCATCAACCTTCACCACACAATCAAGGAGAAGGAATTTCCTTATCTTATCACTCCCAATCTTCATATCCTACCTCTCACATCACATCACCTTCATACCATTCCACCTCATACCAATCCCATTCTCAAGGTTCAGTGTATAACCTAAAAGAAGGATGGATGGATGAGTACAACTGGAAAGATATCCTTGCACTACCAGACTCCCCAAAGATGACCTCATCAACAAGATCAGTGAATGCTTTAGGAGAAGGCCAAGACGGTGATCCCACTTCTCTAATTCAGCCCACCATACCTCAGGAGGATAACCTAAAAAACATTGAAGAAGTCACAGATGACCTCCTCAGAGCAGTGATAGATTTGGCAGTGGAAGAACAAATCAAAGAGCACACCTCCCTAATCCACATAGGGAGTGACATGGAGGATGATGACAAGGACGAGAGTGAAGATGAGATTGATGGAGATGACTCTAATTCTCAAGGTGATGATGAGTACCTAGACTAGGATGACTACCAAGGGCCTTGGCAAAATGACAAAGATAATGAATCAGGATACTATTCACCCAGGGATCCAGAAGGATATTCTGTATATGCAATTAACGAGGATGACCCGATGGTTGATCCCACAGATGCTATTCAATCAGCACTCACAATTTATATGGAAGGAGAAGATCTGACATCGGATTCAAAAGATAATGAAGGGTATGAGATCACTGTTGAAGGTGAAGGAAATCCTATAGCAGAACACATGGCCTATGTCTATAATCATTTGGTTGACATCAAACTCGAGGTTGATGAGATTGATCAAATGTTAGGTGAAGTAGCCATCAGTGGACAGTGCTATACCGAGCAGTTGATAATCCTTGAAAAAATAGGGGGACAGTCCACACTTGCAGAAATGGTGGATACAATAGTTGTGCAGCTTTCCAATGTAGTCAAGAAGGTACGAGCTAGGGCTTTGGATATTTGTGGAGGGCCTCAACCTCCCACCCCAAGCCAGGAAGAAGAATCAGAGAAAGAGGATGATCCTATTGTAGGGATAGTTACCATAACAAATAGTGATGATGAAGATTGCTATCCCACAGAGATCATTGTAAAGAAACCTGTCGGTGTGATGGAGACTCGGAGTGGAAGAGACTACAAGGGTAAGGCCCTAGCCGTAGAAAAATCAAGGACTAATGAGGCAAGAATCAGTGGCTTGAAGAAAGAACTAGAAAATCCAGTCTTGGCTTAGCTCAAGAAGTCCCAAGCTAATATCTTGATTTGGGGATTGTTAATGGCCTCCCCCACGCATCGTGAAGCAGTCTTGAAGTCTCTCACCAATGTGTAAGTGTCGATTGAGATAGATCCGGTGTATCTCTCACACATAGTAGGGGCAACTTATGCAGTATAGTCATTGATGTTCTCAGACTCTGAGCTCCCCAAAGGACCCTAGCACAATAGAGCTCTACACATCACGGTAGAATATCTTGACAAGGTGGTTCCGTAGATTCTCATGGACAATGGGTCCGTTTTGAATGTTCTACCCTTGAGATCGGCAAAGAGTATTGGCATCAACCTGAAAGAGATGAGGCTGTCAAACCAAACCATATGGGCATATGACAACATTAAGAGGAAAATCCTTGGCATCCTCACCATCGTCGTAATGATTGGCTAAGTGAAGTTTGATGTTGATTTCCAGATCATTAATATACCAACATCTTTCAACATGCTCTTGGGTAGGCCTTGGCTACATCACGCAAAGGCAATGTCATCTATTCTCCATCAGAAAATAAAGTTCATTCATGAAGGGAAGGTGATTACAGTAGTCGGGGATCCTAAAGTGGTGAACACCTTAGCCAATATTGAAAATGGAGAAGAATAAGACTAAGAAGTTCAACTTAGTGGTTTTGAAATAGAAGAAACTTGTGCAGCACTCATCAAGGAAATGCCAAATGAAAAGATTCTGGCTAACTATGAAGCTATATGGAGCCCTTAGTGAACCAAATGATGAAGAACATGCAATACTTTCCAGGGATGGGATTGGGAAAGTATCATTAAGGTGTTTCAAATTTACCTACTCTGGTGGTTAGCAAAGGAAGGAGTGGTCATGGGTACATTCCTCAAAACCCTAGACCAAGGAGCAAGAACGGCAGCAAAGGGCAAAAGGTACTAAGGATGACTAGGAAAATATCCGCCTCTCAATGGATACTTCGTAAGGGAAGGAGAAGATTTTTCCTTTTATGGAAATGTTGAACCATGGTTTGACGAAACCGCTGCAAAGATGCAACCAAGATTTGAAGTATTCTTTCAAGATGAGTTCGACTGGGTAACTCATGAGGTAGAGCAATAGAAAATGCTAGTCAAAGAAAGTGATCAAGATAGTTGCATCACCGAGATAGTAGAGATTACAATGATTGAGAATGGGTCTTCCTCTAGTCACCCTACAACAGTGATTCGATCAAAGGAGGCACCAAGTCTTCGAGTCCTTCTGAAAAGAGAGTGAAGATAAGACTCACCTGGAGTTTGCAACTTCCCACAGAACTGAAAAATCACATCTGCTCCTTTTTACAAGAACCAAGAGCTACATGAGCTCAAGCCTCATCCTTTCAGAGGAAGAAGTGTATATGCAAAGTAAAGAAGAGCACAAAGAATGATGATCTGCATGTACTGTGCCTGGATCAACTGCAATAGGAAGGTCCGTGAGGGTGGTCAAAGATGTGATCAAGGCACCGGGATGGCATCCCTCAGTAGGCTTGAAAAGATGGACTTTATAGAAAGAGGATTGAGTAGTCTCCACCCATCCTCACCCCTCAAAAAGTTCGGCTTCCAAGAGCACGAGGTTGATCAGATGGTATTTTTGAAGAAGCAGGCACCTATCAAGGAGAACCATTGCACCATTGAAGAAATAGCAGCAATTTTCTCAGAAGAAGAAGGAGGCCCATTGCCACATCTCCTCATTGGGGAGAATTTCAAGTTTATTCATTCTATTGAGTCAATCAAACTAGATACCACTGATGAAAGCATCAAATCCGTCATCGAGTCTGTAGCCGAGTCTGTCGTTGAGTCTTCTATTTATGATTATGAGTCGGCTTTCCCTCTCGAGGAAAGTCCAGAGTCGGTGTATGTCGAGTTTGTTACTCCTTCTTTCATGAGTGAAATTTTTGATTTCGAGTATGACTTGCCTCCTTTTTCTGATAATGATCTTAATAAATATCAAGAGTTAATAAAACAATACAAATCAAAGAAGACCCAACCCATCCGTGGTGATACCCGGGTTATTAATCTAGGAACCGATCAATGCCTTTGAGAGGTAAAAATTGGTACCACCCTAGACAATGAAGAAGCAGAACAAATGATTGATCTTCTGAGGGAGTTTGTCAAAGTCTTTGCTTGGTCTTATGAGGATATGCCTGGTATAGACTCCGATATTGTGCAACATTGATTGTCGACCTACCCTGGGGCAAAACTAGTAAAGCAGAAGCTCCAAAGAATGCAGCTAGAATAGAGTGAGAAGGTTAGAGAAGAAGTTGTGAAATAGTGGAATACAGGGTTCTTACAAGTGGTAAAGTACCCCCAAAGGTTGGCTAACATAGTACTAGTGCCAAAGAAAGATGGCAAGGTATGGATGTGCATAGACTTCTGAGATCTTACCAAGGTAAGCCCTAAGGATGACTTCCCATTACCTCACATTGATGTATTGGTTGACAACATGGCAAGGCATGCTTTGTTATCATTTATGGATGGATTCTCGAGATACAACCAAGTGAGTATGCACCTAGAGGATCGTGAGAAGATAGCCTTCACCTCTCCATGGGGAACTTACTGTTATAAGGTGATGCCTTTTGGACTAAAGAATGCTGGGGCAACTTATCAAAGAGTAGCTATAGCCATATTGCATGACATGGTGAACAAAGATGTGGAAGTCTATGTGGATGACATGATAGTGAAGTCAAAAGATAGGCAGGGGCATGTTCCAGCACTAAGGCTATTCTTTGAAAGGATTAAAAAGTATCAGCTAAAGGTGAATCCTCAAAAGTGTGTATTCGAGGTGACAACAGGAAAATTGTTAGGGTTCTTGGTTAGTGAAAGAGGATTGAAGTCAACCCTATCAAGATCAAGGCAATTCAAGAGATGCCCACACCCTGGATGGAGAAGCAGATACGAGGAATCTGGATCACATCCAGTACATCATCGGGTTCATAGCACAGCTGACTACAATCTGCGAACCAATTTTTAAGCTATTGAAGAAGGATCAGCCCACAAAATGGAATGACCAATGCCAACAAGCTTTTGACAAGATCAAAGGATACCTCATGAAACCACTAGTATTGACACCACAAGTGGAATGAGAACTACTTCTATTACACTTATCAGTGGGAGAATATTCCATGGGCTCATTGCTAGTGTAAAAAGAGACAGAAAAGGGGGTAGAGCATACCATATATTATCTGAGCAAGAAATTCCTGGAATATGAGATGCGGTACACATCTTTGAAAAAAAACTTGTGTTGTATTGATTTGGGCAACAAAAAGGTTGTGGCACTATATGGTAGCTTATCCAATGCATTTGATCTCAAGAATGGATCCAATCAAGTATCTCTTCGAGAAACCAACTCTAACAGGAAGGATGGCCCCGGTTGTTACTTTTGCTATCAAAGTTTGACATCACCTATGTTACTCAGAAATCTATCAAGGGGCAAGCTATAGCTGATCATTTGGCTCCCCACCCCACAGAAGATGAAAGAGCCTTGGATGATGCCTTTCCCGATGAAGAAATCATAATAATAGAGGAAGAAGACACAGCTAATGAATGGCAGTTGTTCTTTGATGGAGCGGCTAACCAAAAGGGGTGTGGTGCGGGGATATTGCTTGTCTCTCCTGGCATCCTTTACTTGCCTTCGTTATTCCGCCTCAACTTCCCCTATACCAAAAATATTGCTGAATAAAGCTTGTGTGTTAGGAATAGAAATGATCCTGACTATTGGAGTGAAAAGGATTAAAGTGTATGGAGATTCATCCATTGTCATTTGTCAGACACAAGGAAAGTGGAAGACTAGATATGAAAAGCTGAAATCGTACCAAGAACATCTGAAAGAGGTGATTGAACACTTCAAGAAGATCTCATTCGAATACTTCTAGAGAGATAACAACAAGTTTGCTAATGCCCTTGCAATCTTGGCATCCATGGTAGAATGCAACTCTATGGCTAGGGTCCGACCATTCTTGGTAGAACAAAGAAGCAGACCTATTTATTAGAATTCGGTGAACTCTCTCACTATGGTTGGTCGGTCTTGGTTTGCTCACATAGTGGATTTTAATAGAGAAAGAAAGTATCTTATTGAAGCTATAAATAGAGAAAAGAAATTTCTGAGAAGATATGCCACCCAGTTTATCCTTCAAGAAGACTTGTTGTATAAGAGGTCCTATGATGGAATACAGTTGCTGTGTGTGGATGAAGAACAAGCTATAACCATCATGAAGGAAATTCAGCTAGGCCTCTGTGGATCCCATATGAATGCCAAGATGCTAGCTAAGAAGATTCTCAGGCTGGGATACTATTAGAATACAATGGAAGTAGACTGCGTGAGTTTTGACAAGAAATGCCACAAATGTCAGATATTTTCCAATATCATACATATCCCACTAAAGGAATTGTAGTCACTCAGTTCTCCTTGGCCATTCTCCACTTGGGGCATCGATATCATAGGGAAGGTCAACCCTAAGGCATCCAATGGTCACGAGTTCATCTTGGTGGCCATTGATTATTTCACCAAGTGGGTAGAAGCTCAATTATTTACAGTCCTCACATCTGCCAAGGTGAAAAAATTCATCCAAGAAAATATCATTTTCCGATATGGGGTACCTTAAGTTGATATTGGATTAGGGATCCCATTTCTAGGGCAAAATTGACAAAATCTGCATGAAGTTCGGTATCAAAAGGCATCGCTTTACCACCTATCGGCCATAGACCAATGGGGCAGTAGAAGCAACTAACAAGAACATCAAGGTGATCCTATAGAAAATGGATGAGACACATAAGGATTGGGCAGACAAGTTACCCCTTGTTTTATGGGCATATCGGACTTCTATACGATCCTCGACAGGGGCAACCTGTTTTTCTTTGGTATATGGGGTTGAGGTGGTTCTACCCATGGAAATTCTAGTACCATCCCTAAGGGTGCTTCTTGATAGTCAATTACCTGAAGGAGAATGGGTGAAGGCCAGACACGACGAGCTCTACTTTCTTGATGAAAGGTGTATGAAGGCCATGGATAACCTAAAGAAATATCAACTGAGAATGGCAAGGGCCTTAACAAGAATGTGAAGCCCGATCACATAGAGGAAGGTGAACTTGTTCTTTGAGAACAAAGAGCCCCAATTTATGATCCAAAAGGGAAATTCTAGCCCAACTGGAGTGGCCCATTCACGGTCAAAGAGATTCTACAAGGCAAGGTTGTGAAACTCATACACCACAATGGCAAAGAGATACCCGTACTAGTCAACATGGATCAACTCAAGAAATACCATGTCTGAAAGGGTGAATAACCCAAACTACGTTAGACCTGATTTCTCTCAAGGGATACGTAGGCAACTTGACATGTACAAGTGTAGTCTCAACAATCTCAAGGCAATAAATTGTTTCCTAAATTAATAATCAAGGTATCTTAAAATATCATCACAGTTTGTGTCCCCCAAGAATCTCCATTTGGCACGCGAGGCCATTAGGTGTCTGTCATTCACCTATGGTCCTTTAAATTCTTATCTAGGATTCTATCCCCCAGAAGTCACCACCCAGCACCGGTTTATCAAGGCCAGTTTATTCCCCATCCTTGATCAGTAAAAAAAGAGAACTTGATGCAACAGTGGTAAAAGTTTGATTGTGTCAGTAGTTAATGAGTAATGCTTTGAAAAATCATCACATCTTCTCTTTGCTTGTGATAACTACAGGATAAGTCATGTGTTCCTTGGATGAGACATTGAGAAAATGGACTTTGGACATGAGCATAGTGGCACCAGGACTGCTAGAATCCATGAATATATCAATGCTCAGCCGAATTGGGTGCATAGAGCTACATCACAATCTGCTCCGACAGATGCCTCAACATTAGGATGCTGAACTTCATGTATTTCAGTTTGGGCTTGTTAAGATCTATCCAACTCTCAAGGAATTCCGAGTTTATATGTTATCTTCACCTAAGGGCAAGTTGATTCAACCATCTTTGAAAAAAGATCACTCAGAAGAGTTTCAGGACTTTTTCGGATGGGAAAAGGAGGAAATGAAGCAATTCGTTAGATATGGAAAGATTGACATTCTCAAGGTGGCCAGGATCTTTGTTCAATACCTACCACTAGGGGGAATCCATCAACAAAGATCACAAGATGCTTACCTTTTGTGCATGATATCTCACTATGTTCTACAAACTCTGGGGCATGGTACACCAACTATACTAATAGAGGTGGTAAAGCAATTGAAGAAAGGAGGAGATATCATTCCTACAGTCCTTGTAGAGACATTCAAAGGACTTGATGATATGAGCTATGGCCATAGGTTTGGATTTGATCATTATCATGGAAGTCCCACTATTTTCCAACTCTGTTTACTTGATAAGCTGAAGCTAAACATGCCATTAAATAGAGGTCAACTCGGGGCTCTTGGTTACCAAGAAAGGAGGGAAGCCCTGAAATTTAAACTCATTGTTAATTGGAAAGAGTACCTACAAGGAAGAGCTACAAAGGACATTGTATGGAAATGCCCAAGGAGGCCACAAGAAGATTTTCTGATGAAGACCCCTGGCTACAACTATGTCAGGTTGATGGGATT
Source organism: Macadamia integrifolia (assembly GCF_013358625.1). Classification (NCBI taxonomy): domain Eukaryota; kingdom Viridiplantae; phylum Streptophyta; class Magnoliopsida; order Proteales; family Proteaceae; genus Macadamia; species Macadamia integrifolia. Next base: position 287,638 of record NW_024868978.1, read on the forward strand.
GACTCACACATCCTTTTATCTTTTATTTGCCTACGTACATCAGCCGACAATATGGGCTTGAGGCGATGGACCCAGAGGATTTAGTGAACTTTTACCCACCCCAAGAGTTGTCCCCCCACCTTGTTACTTACCTATCTTGTCTATGGTAGGAAAGTCATTTTTTATGTAATTCACTTGGTAGTAGAATGAAGGAATATTTAGATTTTCGTGTTACCCTGATTATTCTAATAAAGACTTGAGTTGTGGAAATGATTATGCTAACAAAAAAAAAAATCCAAAACAAAAAGAGATTTTCTTTGTGCCAAAAGATAGGTTTCCATTAATAAGATGCCAAAATAAAAAAAAAACAAAAAAATAAAAAAAAAGTAATAATAAACAACATGGGGGGAAATATGCATATGTTGTGTTTACAGAAATGCAAAAATAAATCCCTAGAAGTCAAGATCCTTGTCGGAACTATGCTTCTCGTTTGAATCATGCTTGGGAAAGTGGGAAGGCTGGTAGATGCCAATCTTGAACTCTCTGGCTTCCATGTAAGATCCTTAATCTGTCTCAGCGGGCGCGTATTCTCCTGACTATAGGAGCTGACCTGTCTTCTCAGGGCATTGTTCTCCCTCTCCTAGGGGAACATATGGAATGATCAAGAAAAGAAGCAATAAAAGAGGAAAGAGACTAAGAGCAGTAGAATACCTTGTCAGCCACGACCTTGGATTAACTTTGATGCATCCTCCTGAGCTCGACATAGCTCCAGAGACACCTGAGAAAGAGCATGTCAGTCACAAAGAATCAAGATTCCAAATCCAAAGTCAAGATTCAGGATTCTAAATCAAAAATCAAAGTTTAAAGATTCCAAATCAAAAAATCAAAGTTCCAGTTTCTAAATCAAAGAGCCAAATTTTCAAGATTTAAGGCTTAAATTCAAGGCCCCAATCTCATGACTCAAATTCAAAGACCCCAAAGAAAGAATTTCATTGACCTGGCCCCAGGTGACCCAATTCCATTAACTCTGCCCCAGGTGGCCCAATCTCATTAACCTGGCCCCAGGTGGCCCAATCTCATTAACCTAGCCCCAGGTGGCCCAATCTCTTTGAATTGGCCCCAAGTGGCCCGATCTCATGGATCAATTCCTAGGACTGGCAGAAGGAAGTCCAGCCTGGGAAGAACATTTTCAAGCACCAACATCTTCTACAGGGAGGGCTCAAATCTCTGCAAATGATAGATTAATCCCTAGGACTGGAAGAAGGAAGTCCAGCCTAGGAAGAACATTTTCAAACACTAACATCTTCTGCAAGGAGGGCTCAAATCTCTGCAAATGATGGATCAATTCCTAGGACTGGCAGAAGGAAGTCCAACTTGGGAAGAACTTTTTCAAACACTAACATCTTCTGTAGGGAGTGCTCAAATCTCTGCAAATGATAGATCAAGAAGAATTTCAAGTACTAACATCTTCTGTAGGGAGGGCTCAAATCTTTGCAAAATGATGGTTCAGGTACATTTTCATGTACTAACATTTTCTACAGAGAGGGCTCAAATATCTGCAAAATGTTGGTTCAACATCTTCTAACAGGATTGAAAGGGCTCAAATTTCTTTCCTGCAATCAACAGCCTAGGTAAGTCTTCAACTTTAAAGTAAGTAAGAGATATTACCTGTTGCATTTTCAACTCCGTCATTGATGAGTAAGATGATGACAATACATGCTTTGGGTGACAAAATGTGGTTGTTCTTTTCTTTGCCCTTCATCTATTGGCATAGGTCTCGGCCAAAGAGGAGCATTCTGTAGACATTCAAGTTTGTCATCCTCCCCTGGCTATGATGACATATAGATCTTGGACATGACCTTTCACCTCCAATCAATAGAGAAGACAACTGATTGAGGTAACTATTCCCAGAAGCATTCCATACTCACCTAAAATCCCCAAAAAACCCATGCGAGAGAAAAGAAGGGTCCAATTATAACATTTTATATACGAAGGAATCTGGTCAAAGTGACCATATAGATGTATAGTACTCAGAACTATGATTCCAACGATATATGGTATGTCAAAATTAAACCATCGGATCTTCCACGATCACTCCCGGAAGTCGCACCTTGAGTTCCCAAACCCCTCCCATACGAGCACCCATGCCTTGCCTTGAGTGCCCAAACCCCACCCATGTGAGCACCCATGTCTTGTCCTAAGTGCCCAAACCCCACCCATACAAGCACCCATGCCTTGCCTTGAGTGCCCAAACCCATACCCCGTGTGTGGCCGATTAAGCCCCGCGTGTACCCGATCAAGCCCTGTGCATACCTGGATAAGCCCCACATGTACCCGACCAAGCCCTGCTTGTACCCGATTAAGCCCCGCACATACCTGACCAAGCCACGTGCATACCCGGTTGAGTTCCAGCACCCATGTTGGAGTTTCAACACCCATACTGGAGTTGTTGCACCCATAACAGAGTTCCCACACCTATAGCAGAGTTCTAGCACCCATACCCGAGCCCCAGCCAAGCATTTAGAAGAAAATGAAGAAGAGAATCAGAAGAGAATTGAAGAAATTCATTCATGGGAAGATGGAAGTCTCCCACCCTGAAATCTTACACTTCCTCAGATAGGGTCACCTTTATATCACCCAGCATCCTATCTTTCATCACCTTCATATCACCTACCATCACATCCTCCATCACCTTCATATCACCCAGCATCATACAGTCCATCATCTTCCTATCACCCACATGCTCCATCACCTTCATATCACCCAACATCATACAGTCCATCATCTTCTTATCACCCACATACTCCATCACCTTCATATCACCCAGCATCATACCTCCCATCATCTTCCTATCACCCACATCCTTCGTCACCTTCATATCATCCACAACCTCCATCACCTTCATATCACCTAGCATCCTATCCTTCATCACCTTCATATCACCTACCATCACTTTCTCCATCACCTTTATATCAACAATATCATACCTTCTATCACCTTCCTATCACCTGGCATCACATCCTCCATCTCCATCTTACCATCCAACACCAGACAATTGTGTCCCAACTCAAGAAGGATTACCATCACTGATTATTGTCCCATTTTCCCCATCTTTGCCGTCATTTCACCTAGAACCTTGCTACCTACCAATTCCATATAATCCTTATCCTTATCCACCACCGCCAAAATACTTTCCCATGAATGGATGGTTAGAAGAAGGGAACCAACATCAGTGTTCAGAGGCAAATTGGCCGAATGGAACTTCTTGGACTGATATGTTAATGGATCCAGATACTCCCATTCACTCTTCTACCGGATCGGTGAATCTCATAGATAGGGAAGAAGAGTCCCAGATTAACCCTACAACTCTCATTGTACCAATGATAAAAGATGTCATGCCAGACATGATCAGGGCAATGGTGGCATTGAATATTAGAGAAATGATCTCAGATGAAATACACCTAATCCATATAGGTGGAGAGAGTGACAATGATGACAGAGATACTGAAACAGTGAATGCTATTGGAAGAAATGTGCCCGATGTGGATCCAATAGATATCATTCTCTCAATTTTCCCTTCTAATGATGATTCGGAGGAAGAAGAAGATAGGGATGACCATCACTTAATCCATATAGGTGGAGAGAGTGATAGTGATACTGAAGAAATTTGTGAGACAGTGAATGCTATTGGAGGAAATGTGCCCGATGGGCATCCAACATATATCATTCGCCCAATCTTTCCCTCTGACGATGATTCAGAGGAGGAAGAAGACGGGGATGAAAATATAGAAGGTGATCAAGAATCAGGAAATGAAGATCTATAAGGAGATGTTGTTGAAGAAGACGAAGAAAATGAAGATCTAGAGGAAGAATTTGGTGAAGAAAACGAAGAAAATCAAGATTTAGAAAGTGCATATTTTGAAATTGAGTTTGAAGAGGAAAGTTAAGAAGAGAATCCCTCCTGCGACAATGTGCTCTGCTTACTGAATCAAATGTGTAAAGATATGTTAGTAACTAAGAAAATGTAGAGGAAAGTTGCACTCTGGCAAGAAACTGTGAAAGAAGTCTGTGAAAATCTTAAGGTTAATTTCGAAGATGAACCATTTGTCAAAGGTCTTATTCTGCATTTGAATAACATTATTCAAATAGTTAAAGCTCAGGCTATCAACATTTCGGGGGGTCCTCCAAGTCCACTATCTACATATGAAGAAGGGATTGAAGCACCTATGGTAGGCATGATTGGTGATATAAACAAGGAAGATAAAAGTAAATACCCCTATAATATTCTCATCAAAAAGAGGCCTGAAAGTGATGGCCACTAGAAGTGGGAAAGACTACAAAGCAAAGGGGTTGATAGTTGAACAACCAACTGTCATGGGACATGGCAGTGTAGTAGGCAGCCACAACCTGAGAATCAAGTATTGAGCCAGTTGAAGAAGGTACAGGCTAATGTTTCCATTTGGGGGTTGTTAATGGCATCTCCTGCCCATAGGGAAGTTGTAGTAAAGTCCCTCACCAGTGTGCAAGTACCCATAGAGATGGATCCATCATGATTATCTCAGATTGTGGGAGCCACATATGCTGTTCAGGCATTGATATTCTCTAATATATACTTACCTCCAGAAGGTATCAAGCATACTAGAGCTTTGTACATCACGGTGGAATGCAATATGAATACAGTACCTCAGGTCCTTATTGATAATGGATCAGATCTAAATGTTCTACCCTTGAGAGTTGCCACATGTATAGGCTTTAATCCAGATCAATTCAAACCCTCAACTCAGATCATTAAGGCTTATGACAACACCAAAAGAAATGTTGTCGGAATTCTCACAATAATGGTGATAATAGGGCTAGCTGAGTTCTGTGTTGAGTTCTAAGTAATAGATATTCTAGCCTCCTTCAACATCCTTCTGGGTCATCCGTGTCTTCATAAAACAGTGGTAGTGTCATCTACTCTACACCAGAAAGTAAAATTTATATAGGATGAGAAGGTAATTACTATTTCTGGAGATCCTAAGTTAGTCAACACATTGGCTAACATTGAAGTTGAAAACACTTAAGAACAAGAGGTGCGTCTGAGTGGCTTTGAACTAGAAAAATTTTGTGCTTCTATTGTGGAAGAGCCAATAAAGGATAAATTTCTAATGTCCTATGAGGGCATGTGGAATACCACTGTTGGTCAGAGGATGAAGCAGATGCATTATTTTCCTGGGATGGGATTGGGAAAATACCAGAAGGACCCACGAGGTTGCCTGAATTCCCTCATGCTGCAGGAATGTGTGGTTTGGGGTTTTCTTAAAAGGAAGAACAAAAGATGTTAGAAGATATAAGGAGGGGCCGAGGTGGAGCAAGAACCTATCGAGGGTTTGAGAATAAAAAAATGCTTGTAATGGCAAGAAAGGAAACCTCTTGCAAGAAAAGAGTTGTGAATTATCCTACCTTAGAAAGGTACTTTGTAAAGGCAGCAGAAGGTTTTCCCAGTTGTGAGGATCTTGACTTTCAACCTAAGAAAGAAGTAAAGAAAGCAGATTCTGAGTTCGAAGTCATCTATCAAGATCAGATTGATTGGATCACTTATGCACTGGAACGTCTGCCATTTAAGGAGGATAGTAAAGACAATAGTATCAGTGTATCAGTGACATCTTTGAGATAGATGTGATTGCCACAACTGAAGAAGAATTTGTAGTTAACCCTGCATCCCTGATTCGATCATCACAAATTCTCAAGCCTCGTCTTACACTAAAAGAAGTTTGACGGCATAAATTAAGAGCTTCCTGGCATCTCAATCTTCCAATCGAGATACAAGCTCACATCTGTTCTTGCCTATAAAAGACATACCTGAAGGATCAGAGAAAGGGACAATATCGCTCTTTTTTGTTGGAGCAGTTCATATGCTAGAAAGAGAAGAGCTAGAAGGATGAATATCTACCCTTACTGTGCTAGGAGCAATTGCAATGGTTACATCAGAGATGGAGGTCAACGGTGTGACCGTGGCAAGGGGATTGCCTCACATAAAAGGCTTGAGAAGTTAGATTTTCTGGAGCAAGGGCTGAATAGCCTGGGGCAAGGTGCATCCCTCAGAAAATTCGGATTTACAGATTATGAGATTGATCAACTTGTTTTTACCACAAAAAGTGCCAAGAGTAGGCAGGCTGAATCTGAGCTCTTCTGCCAAGAGAAACTAGGGCATCTTCAGCTCCATGAAGAAGGTGAAAGTAGTGGTGTCAACAAAACCCTTGAGGTAGACGTTATTGCCACTGAAGAGATAGACAAGGGACCAATGCCATACCTGCTAATTCATCCAGCCCATGAACCACTGCTCAACTAGACCAGTGCAGGATTTGACTTCATGCTCACTAAGACTTAGGGTCCAATCGGTTCTAAAATCACCACACAGTACACTGAAGATTCCTTTTTACTTGTACTTTTTCTGAATTTCCTTCTGTTAATGAAATTCTGCACTTTCAGTATGTTGAGTTTGTAGTCTTTCCAGCTGTCAATGAAAATTCTGATTTCGAGTATAATTTGTCTCTTTCTGATGATGATCTTAACAAAATAACTGATGAATATCATTAATTGTTAAAATAATCTAAAGAAAAAAGAGTAAACCTATGAGTGAGGACACTCAACTCATTAACTTAGGATCCAATCAATGCCCTAAAGAAATTAAAATTGGTGCAACCCTGAATGAAGAAGAAACCTCATAAATGGATGTCTGTTAAAAGAAATTACAGAGGTTTTCACTTGGTCCTATGAAGACATGCCTGGCATTGATCCAAAAATAGTACAACATCAACTCTCTACGTATCCAGATGCGAGGCCTATCAAACAAAAGGCTTAAAGAATGCTACTTGAATGGAGTGAAAAGATTAGAGAAGAAGTAATTAAGCAATGGAATGCAGGATTTTTGCAAGTCATAAAGTACCCTTGTTGGTTGGCAAATATTGCTCCAGTTCCAAAGAAAGATGGAAAAGTCAGAATGTGTGTGGCTTTTAGAGATTTGAATAAAGTCAGTCCTAAAGATGACTTTCCTTTGCCTCATATTGAAGTATTGGTTGATAGTATGGCAGGACATGCCTTATTGTCATTCATGGATGGGTTTTCAGGATACAATCAGATCAGCATGCATCTTGAAGATATGGAAAAGACTGCCTTCACCACCCCTTGGGGGACCTATTGCTATAAGGTAATGCCATTTGGTCTAAAGAATGCTGGAGCCACATATCAAAGGGCCGCTACCACTATTTTGCATGATATGATTCACAAGGAATTGGAAGTCTACGTCGATGATATGATTGTCAAGTCTGTCAACAGACAGGGGCATATCCCAACACTAAGGAAGTTTTTTGAAAGAATCAAGAAATTTCAATTACGGTTGAACCCTCAGAAGTGTGTGTTCAGCTCGAAGGCAGGAAAATTGTTAGGCTTTCTTGTAAGTGAAAGAGGTATAGAAGTGGACCCTATAAAGATAAAACAATCAGGGACATGCTTGCACCTCAGACTGAGAAGGAGATACGAGGATTCCTTGGTCACATCCAATACATCAGTCGTTTCATATCCCAATTGACCACTATCTGTGAACTAGTGTTCAAGTTGTTGAAGAAGGATCAGCCCACATGGTGGAATTCCCAATGTTAAGAAGCCTTCGATGAAGTCAAGGAATACTTGTTAAATCCACCGGTTCTTATGCCACCAATAAAGGGGAAACCACTTCTGTTATATCTATCAGTAGGACAATTCTCGATGGGGTCCATGTTAGCTCAAAAAGATAAGGTGAAAGGAGTAGAAGGCTATCTATTATTTGAGTAAGAAGTTCTTGGAATATGAAGTTCGGTATACATCATTAGAAAAGACTTGCACAGCTCTTATTTGGGCAACAAGAAGGTTACGACACTATATAGTGGCATATCCAATTCATTTGATTTCCAAAGTGGATCCTATCAAGTATTCATTCAAAAAGCCTACACTCACTGGTAGAATGGCAAGGTGGTTGCTATTTTTCTCAGAATTTGACAATACATATGTCAATCAAAAGTCTATCAAAGGCAGAGCAATTGCGGATCACTTGTCTGCACATCCCACAGAAGATGGAAGATAATTAGACGATGCTTTTCCAGATGAGGAAATCATGGTAGTTGAAGAAGGAAACTATATTAACACATGGCAATTATATTTTGATGGAGCAGCCAATCAAAGAGAGTATGGGGCAGGAGTGTTATTAATAAAACCCGACGAGCTCTATTTGCCTTCATCTTTTCGACTTGACTTTCCATGCACCAATAATATTACTGAATATGAAGCATGTGATTGGTCTAGAGATAGCTTTGACAATTGGGGAAAAAATGATCCAAGTGTCTAGTGACTCATCCATTGTAATCTGCCAAACTCAAGGGAAATGGAAGACTAGAGATGAGAAATTGAAGCCTTATCAAGAATATCTGGAGAAGATCTCTAAATACTTTGAAGAAATCTCTTTTGAATACTTCCAGAGAGATAGCAACCAGCTTGCCGATGCTCTTGCAACATTAGCATTAATGGTTGGGTGTAGTCCTATGGCCTAAGTAAGACCTTTTATGGTTGAAAGAAAGGTAAAGCCCATCTATCACAGCTTAGTGAATGCCTTGACAACGATGGAAGATCTTAGTTTGCTCCTATTATGGACTTCATCAGGGAAGGGAAATATCATATGGAAGCAACATCAGGGGAAAAGAAGTTTCCCAGAAATTTTGCCACCCAATTCACATTACAAGATGATTTGCTATACAAAAGATCGTTCAATGGAATTCATCTATTGTGTGTGGATGAAGAACAGGTGCAGACTGTGATAGAAGAAATACATCAAGGTATCTGTGGGCCTCATATGAATGCAAGAATGCTAGCCAAGAAAATCCTGAAATTAGGATATTATTGGTGCACAATGGAGGTAGACTCTGTAGATTTCGTTCGGAAATGCCACAAATGTTAGATATTTGCCAATATCATACATATTCCACCAATGGAATTGCATTCGCTCAGTTCCCCTTGGCCATTCCTTACATGGGGTACTGCTATTATAGGAAAAATTACTCCCAAAGCATCAAATGGTCATGAGTTCATATTAGTAGCAATTGACTATTTCACCAAATGGGTGGAAGCACAATCATATTCAGTCCTCACTGCTGCAAAGGTGGCCAAGTTTATTAAAGAGAATATTATTTGTCGACATGGGATCCTACAACAACTGATATCTGACTAGGGCACTCATTTTCGAGGGCTAGTCGATAAACTTTGCACCAAGTTTGGGATCGAATGGCATAAATCCACCACTTATCGTCCACAAACAAATGGGGTAGTGGAAGCAGCTGATAAGAATATGAAGGTAATTCTCCAGAAGATGGCAGATACACATAGAGACTGGGTGGATGACTTATCGTATGCACTATGGGCATATAGAACATCAATTCGAACTTCTACAGGGGCAATCCCATATTCCCTTGTATATGGAATGGAAGCTGTGTTGTCAATTGAGATACAAGTGCCCTCTCTTCTAGTCCTCATAGAAAGCAAGCTACCAGAAGGAGAATGGGTATAGGCTAACTATGATGAACACAATTTGTTGGATGAAAAAAGAATGAAAGCCATAGACAATTTAAAAAAGTATCAGTTGAGAATGGCAAGAGCTTTCAATAAAAATGTTTGTCCTCGCAACATTGAAGTTGGAGATTTGGTCCTTAGAGAACAAAGAGCACCTACACAAGATCTTTGGGGAAAATTTTGACCAAATTAGAGTGGTCTATTCACAGTAAAGAAAGTCTTGTTAGGAAAAGTTGTACTACTCATGGATTTGGATGGAGATGAATTGTCAGGTTTGATTAATATGGATCAACTGAAAAAATATTATGTTTAAATTCAGGGTAACTACTTGAACTACGTTTGACCTGATTCCTCACAAGGGATACGTAAGCAACTCGGCATGTTTGAGTGCGGTCTCATCTGTACCAAACTCTAAAATTTTTTTTTTGGGGCATTGATAAAAAAAAAAATAAGAAGAAGAAAAGAAAAAAAGAAAAAAGAAAAGGAAAAAAAAGAAAAAAAAGAAAAAAAAGATCTGGAGTTATGTCTCGAGTGTCCAAGAAAGAAAGCAATGCTTTAAGATCATCTCGCCACTTGGCACCTTAATTTCTAGACAGCTTGTTTTCCCTAGTAATTCGTTTCTCCATCATCAATGGTCTACAAAAAATTGCCACTTGGCATTATCACAAGTCAGATCATTCCCCCCTTGTGGTTCTTTTTGTTCCCCTTTCAAACGTAATATCCTATCTTCAGTATACAAGTTGGAATTATGATGAAAAACTTATTGGGCCATGAAACCCATTAGAGTCTGCTTGCTCTCTCCACCCAAAGGGAAGCTTTTTCGTCCTACTCTGCAAGTAGCCTACACCAAGGATATCCAAGAATTCTTTAGATGGAACAAAAAGGAAATGAAGAAGTTCATGGTTTTTCAAAAAATAGACATCTTTGAAGTAGCCAAAGCTTTTTCTCGATACAGACATTTGGAGGGAATGGATCAGTGGTGTAGAGGTAATGTCTATCTATTTTGTATGATAGCTCAGTACTTGTTGCATTATCCTGGACGTGGAGCTGTTCCCGCCATCATCAAAATAGTGTTACAACTTCGAGAAGGTTACAAAATTGTTCCTACAATCCTGGCTGAAACACTTAAAGGGTTGGACCAGATGGTCATTTCTGGGAGATTTGGTACAAATCACTACATGGGGTGTCCTTCTGCTTTCCAACTTTGGTTGACTGAGAAGCTATAACTGTTAAGGCCTTTCCAACATAATAAGTTGACAGCCATCCAGTACCAGACAAGGAGGGAAATTCCAAAATTCCACTTAATTGCTAATTGGCAGGAATACCTTCAAGAGAAAACTGAATATAATATCAGATGGACTTGTCAGTGGTCACCAATTGAGAATCCTATTATGAATACCCTAGGGTGCAATTATGTTAGGCTGATGGGTTTGACTCACATATCATTTTATCTACCTACTCATCTACAACGGCAATGTCAGTTACCTCAAACAGATCCAGGAGAAGTAATGAACTTTTATCCCCCGCAGAAGCTATCCACTGGTCTCATGGATCTGCTGACAAATTTATGGCAAAGGCAGCTGGTGTAAGGTCTTTTAGAAGAAAAAGTTCCAAACACTTAAGTGAAGACAGTTGAAGATCTAGCTTTTTGGTTTATTGTATTTTCATGTAATGATTTTTTGTTTGTTGTAAACCTGAGCTTGGAGTTGAAATAAATTTAGCCTTTTCTATCTACCTTCACATGAATAGTGGGAATAAAAAAAGAAGGGAATCGTGCATAACCTAAACAAAAGAATAATACTATTATAACATAACAACACACCATCATCCATTGCATCCTTACATGATTTGTACTAACCTATGTTTGTTTAGGTAAAAAAAAAAAAAAACCAAAAAGTGCCAATTTCAATGCTAAAGTGCTATTAGAAGAATGACATTTTTCTGACAGTACCATAAGTGTAGACTTCAGTGTTTAAGTGATGTGAAAAGAGTGTCATTTCTACAAACAGTGCCAGAAAGTGCCAATTACATTGTAAAGATGATATCATAAGAATGTCATCTCTATGATAGAGCCAGAAAGTGCCAATTCCTTGACCCAAATGCCATTACAAAGAATGACATTTCTCTGACAGTACCATAAGTGTAAACTTCAGTGTTTAAGTGATGCGAAAGGAGCGTCATTTTTACAAATAATGCCAAAAAATGCCAATTGCATTGTAAAGATAATATAATATCCATGAAAGCGCCAGAAAGTGCCAATTCCTGGACCAAGATGCCATTATAAGGATGACGTTTCAGTGCCAAGATGCATATGAAAATTCTTTATCCACAGCAACGCCAGAAAATGCCGATTGCATTGACTGGATGATATAATGAGAGTATCATCTCCACAACAGCACCAGAAAGTGCCAATTTCAGCCTCATTTTTCATGACAATATTGGAAAAAATTAATCTTAGTGTTAATTTTCAGATCAGCAGTATTAAGAAATGTTGCAAAGAGGTCAATCGGATCAAAAGGGCTAAGGTACGTTATAAGAACGATATCCTTACAATTTCTCCAGTAAGTTTGTTTCTCAGGTATGTATTCTCTTCCTTGTTAGAAATGATTGCACTTTGAGATAATTCCCTCATACTTACATTCTTGGTCAAGACCAGGACATTTCATGTATGATCCAGTTCTAGTGGTATGATATACCAATACTAGTCAATCAGATATACTATCATATTAATTTCTTGTTTTCATCAAAATTTTACCATCCGAGTCTAATCGCTCGCCTTTTACATTGCACCTCTGCTATCCTTGAGGAGGATATCGGTAGTACATGCTCTAGGGTGACAAAATTTTGTTGTTCTTTTCTTTGTCCTTCGGCTGTTGCACAGTCTCGGCCAAAGAGGGGCATTCTATAGACACCAAATTTTGTCCCCCCCTCGACAATGACGAATTATGGGTAATGATGAGATATATATTTTCTCTTTCAAAAAGAAATTGAATTTTTGGCACAAATCCAGACTATCCCAGAACTTGTGATTGGTCAAAATTTAAATGATGCAGGGAAGGTGACCGGAAGTGGTCATTAATACCTTTTGCTAGAAAACGATAATCAAGCCTAGCAGGTGCTCAATTCCCATATCATTGGAAAGTATTCGGAAACACGGTTTCATTGATATCTTGTATGAAAAAAATAGATACCTGGGTGTGCCGTAATGCCTACTTGAACCTTGAACCAGTTAAACCAGAAAGAACCAAACCCTGAACCAAACCAGATCAAACCCTAAACCAAACCAAACCAGACCAAACCCTGAACCAGACCAAAACCCTAAACCAGACCAAACCCTAAACCGAACCAAACTAGACCAAATCTTAAACTGAACCAAACTGGTCCAAACCCTGAACCAGACCAAACCCTAAACAAACCAAACCAGACCAAACCCTAAACCAAACCAAACCAAACCCTAAATCGAACCAAACTAGACCAAACCTTGAACCAGACCAAACCCTAAACTAGACAAAACCCTGAAGCAGACCAAACCCAGAACCAGACCAAACCCTAAACCAGACCAAACCCAGAACCAGAGCAGACCAAACCCAAAACCAAATAAAACAAAACCAAACCAAACAAAAACCTAAAACCAAATCAAGCCAAACCAAACCAAACCAACCCCAAACCAAACCAAACCAAACCAAACAAAAACCCTAAACCCTAATTTAAACCAAACCCTAATCAAAACCCTAGAACCAAATTTAAACTAAACCCTAAACCCAACTAGAACCCGAACCTAAACCCGAACCTTCAACCTTAAAATCAAACCCTTAATCAAACCATAATTCAAACTTTAATCAAACCTTAAATCAAACCATAATCAAACTTTAATCAAATTAAAATTAAATCAAACCAAAATCAAAACTTAAAATTAAACATTAAAATAAAAACTTAAAATTAAACCTTAAAATCAAACCAAAATCAAACCCTTAATTAAACCTTAATCATACTTAAATCAAACCTTAAATCAAACATAACCTAAACTTTAAATCAAACCATGATCAAACCTTAATTAGACTTTTAATCAAACCATAATTCAGACTATAATCAAACCAAAATCAAACCTTGAACTTAAACCGGACCCTATCCAAACCAAAAATTACCGATTGTTATTGACGAGATAAGAACTCCACCAAAGGCTACTGCTGCTTAGGCTAGGGTGTAGCCCCCGATCTAGGGGAGTATCTAGAGGTGTAAGAGGGTGCCACAGGGTATTTCAAAGCCTCACAGGGTACCACGTACTATTTCAAAGCTTTACAGGGTGACACGTACCTATTTTCACTACACAACAGGGTGACGCATACACTAATGAGGTGACACGAAGGGGGGTCCATGTAAACCCTTACACAATCCATATAAGGCCTTACACGGATTGTGTAAGGGATTTCAAATCCATGTAAGCCCTTACAAGGATTTGTGGGGGGCTTACAAGGATTTGGCTCCCCCTCTCATGGCCTTGGGTGTTTTTACACCCCTGCCCTTCCTCCTCTCCTATAAATAGTGACCCCTGGGTCACTGTAAACCCCAGGGAAAAAAGCAACAGGCAGAAGAAAACAATAGTCTGAAAACAACAAAGAGAAAAATCCCTAACATTGTTCTAAAAGAGAGAGAGAGAGAGAGAGAGAGAGAGAGAAGAAAGAAAAAGAATGAAGAATCCTAAGCTAGCCGAAGTTGACTGTCTCATTGCCGAAAGCCCCAGGTTGTCCATATCAGGTTAGTATTGAACTCCTGTTCAAATTCTTTTTATTTAAATTTAATACTTTTATTACAGTGTGGAAGCTCTGCCAAAATTCCTGAGCTGATTTCAACCCTAGAAAAACGGCACGGAAGCTCTGGCCAAAATTCCTGATGTCACACCCCGTTCACACAGAACCAGACCGGTGATCGAGTTAACTCTGGTTAACCCAAAACCTACCAGGATCATCTAATATAGTACCTCACCACAGCATACCCACATCTAAGATAAGTGTTCAAAAGTTCAGTGAAAAACTTAAATTACCTGTAAATGTCCCCAATATACTTGATACCCAAATTATAGTATATAGCTAAGTAAATGTGGGCCCACAGGAATGATATTTACACAAAAGAATAACAATTTACATATCAAGTACACAAAGGGGAGGTCATCAAAAATCCAAAAAAGAGAAATCCTATATGGTGTCATTATTGCGGTCCTGCCGCACAGCCCTTGCACATGCATTCAGCACCGTGCTCATACTCCTTAGGGACCCACCAATCCTCAACAAGAAACTCGACTGTGGGGCCTAACTCCTGATCTTTAGGCGGGTGACCTGTAAAATCATCTAAAAGAGGTGTGCACGTGGGGTGAGCTCACTAGCTCAGTAAGTGAAAAGAAAGACCACACAAGCATTCACATCCATATGCACTATATGTAATGCAATTCATTTTAATCTTATCCACCTAAACAAAATTACTAAGTCATAGGTTGCTACTCACAACCACAGTGCAGGTATGCCCTGGGTACGAGTCGTGAACTACATCCCACGATATGCCCATAGGGTTGTTGGAGAATGCCCACCGTGAGTACTCAGAAAAGTAAAGCATACCGACCACTGACTCTCAACATAAAAGTAAATGACAGAAATGTAAAGGTGCCGACCGTGGAAAATTAAAAGCAGTACAATTGGCCCTCTTGAATATACCATTGAGGTTGTCGACTATCCTAATGACCAGCCGGGCGTATGTCTAACCGCCACAGTGACCCGACAACCGCGACCACTGCTTTGCCCCAAGTCATAACCCAACACCTCAACCCCTATTGGGAAGGGTAGTAGCACAGGGAATGATAATCTTAAATCGTATGCTCCTATATGACAAAGTGCCATTGCATAGTGCCACCGCGTCCCATTCCATGGGCCACCAATGCACTCGTTTCCAAACAGACTACAACGTCTAATCTAATAATGCATCATGCATAGTAATCCAACCATTAATCACATATGCACATCAATAATTTAGCATTGAGAATGTAAAGCATAACACACATATCATAGTTCATTTGTTTAGAATGTACAAGCAATGCGTGCGAATGGCATATGAGGATAACTAATCTGCATATAATTCGCATGATGACATGGAAAGTCTAGATACAATTTAATGATGCAAAAAAATGCCTTAAAATAAAGTCAAATGTCCTCTCCCCACTTACTTATTGGGTACAAAAGCTCACATTCGATACAGGTGAGATCCGGCGTGAGAAATGTAAGTTTCTAGTGGAACCTATCATAAGTGAATGAGGTTAGCATTTCACTACTTCAGGGTAAAAAATGACAAGGTTTGATATTTAAATCATGTTTAAAATCAAAAAAGAAGGCTGCCTTCCTGTTTTGGGTCCATTCGGGCATAAAAATCTGACTGGTGGGCCAATAGGTGGGCCAGATAGCCCATCGGTTCAACAGGCGGGCCGAATAGCCCACCAATCTTTGCCCACCGGTTCAACAGGTGGGTTAGATAGCCCACTGGTCCTTACCCACCGGTTGGAATTAGGGTTCTGCCTTAACAGGCGGGCCCTTACTGGTGGGCGGGTTTGCCTGCCGGTCTTCGCCCACCTATTGGCGCGGGAATTGGTTTTCTCTCTTAAAAACACTCCTCAACCTTGGAAAAATCAAATGGGGCTGTTCCAATCACATTTTCCACACATCTAAGGCCTCATAAGATAATTCTAACCTAGATCTAAGTTAGATTTAAGGATTGAAAAGTAAATCTTACCTTCTTTGCTCAAGAACTCTTCCAAAACCCCAAAATCACCTCTTAAACTTAAGAAATCACCAATGCTTCTCAAATCTTTCAAACACTTTTTTAAAACCTTCAAAATCAACACATAAACCATCTATTAAACCTTAGATTCATCATCTCAAGTGGGATTAACAAGATCTCAAAGAACTCTACCCAAATCAATGGTTTCACTTGTGGTTTTGTGAAAGTTTAAGAAGTATAGCCTTCACTCACCTCAAATCGTAGGTCTCGTGTTAGGGATCACTTTTCCGGTGCCGAAATGAGAAGAACAAACATCGGCATCGCTTAAATTCATTTCTTCCTCTTTTTCTTTTCCTTTCTTCTTCTTCGTTCTCTTTTCTTCCTTTCTTTTCTCTCTCTTCTTTACTTTTCTCACCCACTCTTTAAGGCATTAAATGATAAAAAGGAAAAACAATAAGTACTATTTATACTCGACAATATTTAGTAACCACATGGGTGGGTCACACTGGTGGGCGGGTTCGCCCACCTACGACCGTCCACCTATTGGTCAAAACTTAGCTAAACAATTGAGATTTCAATGGAATTCGACTCTCAGTATGTATCTCACTCTCGGCACAAGATATATAATACGTATACACTTTAGGATACTGCTATATACCAGCATTACCCGTACATAGCCTTATGATATGTGCATGTACATAGCTTGGGTACACCTGTCTCCTTAGGCACTGACTCGGACTTGTCTGGCCAACCTGTGTTCAAAGTCACCCTTGCCATCATGGTCCGTAGGGAACCCGTCTCAACCCTCTCTGGTTCGGGTCCTACATTGTTAAACCAAGTCAATCGTGTAAGTAAACTAGGTTTAAAAGTAGGGTATCACATTTGCCCCCCTTTTTGAAAAATTTATCCTCGAAATTAACGTACCTGGTCATTCGAAAAGATGAGGTTACTTGGCTTGGATTTCATCTTTTTTCTCCCAGAATGCTTCTTCAAGTGAATGGTTAGCCCATCGCACCTTTATGAAGGAAATGGAGCAGTTGCGAAGGGTTTTCACTTTTCGGTCCAAGATTTCGGCTGGCTGTTCTTTATAGGTCATATCAGCTTCTAGATATTTTGATTCCATGGGTAACACATGCGATGGATCATGAACGTATAGCTTCAGCATGGATACATGGAATACATTATGAACATTTTCGAGCAAAGGTGGAAGAGCAAGCATATAGGCTACTGAGCCAACCCGAGTCAAAATCTCAAATGGGCCAATGTATCTCGGGCTCAACTTACCCTTTCTATGAAACCTATACAACCCTTTAGTTGGAGAAATCTTGCGAAGCACCTTTTCTCCTGCTTGAAACTCAATGTCTTTCCTGTGGGTGTCTGCATAGCTCTTTTGACGTGACTGATCTGCCTTAATTCTTTCTCGAATAACATCGACCTTATCACATGTCATCTGTATCATTTTGGGTCCTAACATTCGGCGTTTTCCTACCTCATTCCAATACAGAGGAGTTCTACACTTCCTACCATATAATGCTTCATATAGAGCCATCCCAATTGTAGCTTGATAACTGTTGTTATAGGAAAACTCCATAAGGGGTAAATATTCTTCCCAACTACCACTCATTTCCATTGCACATGCCATGAGCATGTCTTCTAATATATGTATGGTTCGCTCTGACTGACCATCAGTCTGTGGGTAGAAAGTAGTACTCAAATTCACTTGTGATCCCAAAGCATGCTGGAAACTTTTCCAAAATCTAGAAGTGAACCTTGGGTCTCTATCTGACACAATGCTCACTGGCACTCCATGCAAGCGCACTATGTTATCCATATAAAGTTATGCTAACTTGGCCATAGAGTAATTGGTCTTGATGGAAATGAAATGAGCAGTCTTAGTAAGCCGATCAACTATCACCCAAATTACATCCATCCCCTTAGGTGTGCGTGGTAGTCCGGTGATAAAGTCCATCATAATCTTATCCCACTTCTAGTCTGGTATTGGGAGTGGCTAAAGAGTACTATAAGGTCAATGCCTCTCAGCTTTTACTTTTTGGCATGTAAGGCAAGTCGCCACATATAAGGCTATTGTGATTTTCATGTTTGGCCACCAATAGTTTTGTTTGAGGTCTTTATACATCTTTGTACTTCCTAGGTGGAGTGAGTACTCAGAGCTATGTGCTTCCTGAACTATCTTGTTTTGTATCTCCAAATCATCGGGCACACACAACCTACCTCGAAACAATAATACCCCGTCGCTGGCTAAAACGAAATCAGGGTCATTCATTGTTTTCTCTTGAATCTTAATTCTGATTCGTTGCAACTCAGGATCCAAAGGTTGTTTCATTATCACCTCTTGCCTAATAGACGGATGCACCTATAGAGCTGCCAGGGATACAGTTAACCATTTAATGTTTTCTAGTTGATGTTCAAGCTCTAAGGTTGCTCCTTTATATAAGAGGGTTTCATCCATTAGCATCGCCTCTTGTACGAGTTGTGGGCTGACTGCTAAGTGTGAGAGTGACATAGTCTGTGCCTTCCTACTCAATGCATCTGCCACTACATTAGCCTTGCCAGGATGATACTGAATGTCACAGTCATAATCCCTCAAGAGCTCGAGCCATCTCCTCTACCTCATATTCAAATCTCTTTGGGTGAAAAAGTACTTAAGGCTTTTGTGATCACTGTATATCTCGTACTTCTCCCCATACAAATAATGTCACCAAATCTTTAGGGAAAAAATGACTGTGGCTAGTTCTAAGTCATGAGTGGGGTAGTTCTTCTCATATTCCTTTAGTTGTCAGGATGCATATGCTATCACCTTACCGCGTTGTATGAGAACACAACCCAACCCGACCTTAGAAGCATCAGTGTAGACTGTCATTCCACTTGTGCCTTCAGGGATGGTCAACACAGGGGCTGACACCAACCTTTTCTTCAATTCTTGAAAACGTTTCTCACATTCCTCTATCCATTCCAATTTTACACCCTTTTTGGTTAACTTAGTCATTGGTGCTGAGATCTGAGCAAAATTCTCAATGAAGTGCCGGTAGTATCCAATTAAACCCAAGAAACTTCTAATTTTTGTAACATTCGGTTTTCCCACTCTACTACTACTTTCACCTTATTAGGATCCACCTCGATTCCATCCTTAGACACTACGTGTCCAAGAAATCCAACTTGTATAAGCCAAAATTCACACTTACTGTATTTGGCAAATAATTGTTGTTCTCTCAGCCTCTGAAATACCATCCTCAGGTGTTGAGTGTGCTCCTCTTCAGTCTTAGAGTAGATCAAGATGTCATCTATAAAAAAAAATTACCTATTTATCAAGGACATCTGAAATACTTGAGTCATTAAATCCATGAATGCTGCCAATGCATTGGTTAACCCAAAAATATAACACCAAGAACTCATAGTGACCATACTGAGTCTTGAAAGCTATCTTGGGTATGTCGCCCCTCTTTATCTTGAGCTGAAATAGCCTGATCTAAGGTCTATCTTTGAAAATACCTTTGCATCTTGTAGTTGGTCATACAAATCATCAATGCGTGGCAATGGATACCGGTTCTTAATGGTTAGCTTATTCAATTCCTGGTAATCAATGCACATACGCAAGCTACCATCCTTCTTCTTGATAAACAATATTGGGGCACCCCAAGGTGAAACACTTGGGCGAATAAATCCCTTCTTCAATAATTCATGCAACTGCGTCCGTAACTCCGTCAATTCGGTTGGTGCCATCCTGTATGGAGCTTTAGACACTGGAGCTGCTCTGTGAGTCAAGTCTATAGCAAATTCCAACTCTCTATCAGGCGATAGCTGCATTAGATCATCTGGAAAGACATCGGGAAGTTCTTTAACCACCTCTACCTTTTCTAGAGGTGTAACCTTTGCATCAACATCAAGTACCGTGCTAAGTAACCCTAACATCCACTTTCCAACAACTTTACCACTTGAAGAGCAGAGATGAGGACCTTCTAGCCCATTTTATTTTATCTGTTTGGTATACCAGTTCTTTCCCTTCATCATTTATCACCCTAATTAGTTTTTTGGCACACATCACATTTGCTCGATGGGGCGACAACCAATCCATGCCCAGTATAACATCAAAATTCTGCATGTTCAATTTGATGAGTTGTGCATCCAATTTCTTTCCATTGATTTCAACTAGGCATGGCCCATACACCTCCTTCAACTGTGTAACTTTGCCTGTAGGTATACTAACAATCATCTCACGATCTAGTGTCCTGGACGACATACCAAGTTTCTCAGCAAATCTCTTAGATATGAATGAATGTGTAGCTCCAAAATCAAACAAGACATAGGCTGGTATACCTAATATAGGTAGAACACCTAGTGCAACAATGCATATAAGTATAGCAAGTCATCAAAATTTAGCATAAGAAAATTATTAAATTAAAATGTACCTGCTACCACTTCTGTGCTGGCCTCAGCTTCCTCCGCTGATAAGGTATACATTCTTCCTTTCAGTTGATTCCCCCGAGTTAAGGGAGTTCTATACACAGAGAGCTAACTGGATGGTAAGGCTGGTTTGACTAGACAGTCTTTGGAAAAATACCCATAAGAATGGCAATTAAAGTAATGGCTCTGTGATGCCAAAGCTGGGGCAGGGACCCTTTGTACTTGACCTGATGTAGACGGGGGACGGGGTGGCCTTGTGACTATAGGCACCGTACTAGTGTTTGGGTGAAAATATGTAGAGCCCAGACCACCAGATGGTCGAGGAAGGTAGCTAGATGGCCTATAGGGTTGTCTGTATGTTGGCCCAGAACTATATGACCCACGGTATACCTTGGATGAGTTGCCCATGTCTGGAAATGGATTAGCCCTCTTCCACAATCTAGGTGTGAGGGATTGTTCTCCCTTCTGCTTATCTTCCATTGTTTTAGCCTTTTGCACAATTTGGCCATAATCTATCAAATCTAAGACCTCGAGCACTGACACAATAGATGCCTTTAATCCCTTCAGAAACCTTGCAGCCTTTTCCTCAGCTGACCTTATATGCTTAGGAGAAAAATGGAACAAGCTTTAAAACTACTGCTGATACTCAAGGATAGTCTTATTCCCTTGAGTCAAGGCTATGAATTTTGTCTCTTTACAGTCTCTGAAGCTACGAGGGTAATGGTTTGTCAAAAGCAACTCCTTGAACTGCTCCCATGTGGGTTCCGGATGTGCGACAAACAATATAGGCTTAGAGGCTTGCCATAAAGAGTTGGCTTCATTCTTAAGTTGCAGCCCTGAACAAATAAGCTTCTGTGCGTCAGTGCACTCAACTACCTCAAATATCTTTTCCAACTCTTGGATCCACTAGTCCGGCTCTAGAGGATCACTCCCCACCTTAGAGAATACAAGTGGCAAGTTCCTCTTGAAAGATTCCACTACCCTTGTCGTACTATTCGTCAACGGGTAATTGGGTGCATATACTGGATAGTAAGCATACGGAGGAGGAACCATATATGGAGGAGTGCTGAGTGGCAGAATTGGAGGTGTACCTCCAGCTTGCTGGTGTGGTGTCGTACCAAGTGGTGCTCCTCCAGTTTGTGGTCCCATACCATACCCTACAGGTGGGTCATGTGGAGTAATTATCCGAGGATTTTGATTGGGTTGAGAAAGGTCTAACTGTTGCTGTATAGCAGCCATAAATGCCTACTGCTGTTGGAGCATTTGTTGCTAGAAAGCTTGCTGTGACTGCTAGATTATGGTTGCAACATCACTCGGAGTGATGACAGGTGGAGGATCCGAAAGTGTAGTCACAGGTGGGTCCCTTTGTGCCACACCCTGGTCAAGGGTTTCTTGAGGTTGTGGAAGTGGGGTTTACCCCACAGAGCGGGACCTTTAAGGAATTGGTGGTCGACTGATAGGACGAGGACCACGTGCGGTGCCTGGCGTACTACTACCGGATCTAGTGCGTACCATCGTGTCCTTGCACCTGGATCATACCATACATAAAACATTGTTTAAGTACCTTAGAATTTACATAATGCACATAATCATTTCCCATTCTATAACATAGCCCACGAAATCAATTTCGCTCTATGGTTCACAAACTCTTAGATTTTACGTTAAACTTTCAACCTGGCCACATAATAAAATGCCATAACACGGGGTATTGTAGTGCATGATGTCTTGCATCCAGCCACAACTTAGCCCCAAGAGTATTGTGCTAGCGCTTCGACAAGTAGGACGGCGGTCCCGCTCATGTTTTTTTTTTTGTTATTATTATTTCCTTTATTATTGTTAATAATGTATTATTATTATTATTATTATTATTATTATTATTATTATTATTAATACTACTATTTTTATTTATTATTATTATTATTATTATTTTTCCTACAGGCGGGCGGCCGTCGGGGCCCACCGGTCCAACCCAAGGCTACCTTAAAGGGGCTTTTAAGCCTCTTCTTTCTTCATTTCTCATATCTTCTACTCTTAGGCTTAACTCAATGTGATTTTGGAGGGTTACTTGGTGCATCCACTCACGATTTCACTCAACGATTCTGCGGATTTTGAAAGATTCAAGCACTTTTCACTCTCAAGTAAGTCTCTTCTCCATTTCTCCTCTTGGAAACATATATTTTGGGTGTTGAATCCATCCATACTTCCCAAAACTTGATTTCTTTCATGTCTCTTTCCATAGAATAGTCATTCCATGAGAATATGAAGAATATGATGCTTCCTTTATGACTCATTCATAGTTTTGGGCTTTACTAACCAATCTGTGGGAGAAAATCCCAAACCTTGCCCTAATTCCTCCAATTTGAGGTTTCCTTCTATTTCTTCTCTTTTCTTCCCAAATAACAACTCAATTGGGATTTCTTATCCTTGATTTGCACTTACATTGTTGGAAAGGTCATGGAAACATGTATATGCTTGCAATTCCATCTCATTTCTATGAAAGTCCATCTCTTTTGAGTTAGGTTTCTTGGAAAAAAAAATTTGGGGGTTTCTATGATTCTCTTCACTTCTTTCCATACTTGTGAACAACTTTGAATCACCTACCATTAATTGTTGGTGCAATGATATTCGACTTACACTTGTTGGTTGTATGCCTCAATTACCCCTATGATCATGAATTTTTTTTTCTCCAAAATTGAAAATCTCTCTCTCATTCCTTGCACTTCAATGTCATAATAGAAATGTTTACATATTCTTGGTTGTATAATGATAGGTATTACTATCATTGACATGTAAGCTTCAATTTCCACACTTTTATGGGATTTTCATTCTCTTGGATTGAACTTGTACATTAAAATTGGGGGCTTTCTACCATTTGACTCCAATTACCACACTTGAGGAAATTCTTATGAGGCTTTCCATCACTTCTCACTTGCCATGCTTTACGCTCCTTTGTTACTCTTCTATTTTGCAACATGCTAGTGGATGTCATGTTTGGGGATTTCCTTCTATTCATTTCTCCATGACTTAACCACCCCTCTTTTTATAATGATTCACATTATTTATTCGGGTGCATTTACATGTGCTTGCTCACCCTCCAGTTTACTTCCTTTGTCATGCAACATTCTTACTATTTCTTCTCTTTTCTTACTAGGATGTCTTCTTGCAAGGGCAAGGAACCCATCCTCTTCTAGTAGACGTAGGGCCACAACTTTTAAAAGAAAAGGTGTAGGGACTAGTCCCTTAGCTAATCGCACAAGACAACAAGGACATGCCCCCATAGATCTTCTAGACTATGATGAGAGACTCTTCTGGAGTATGAGGGTAGCAACGAATTGGCAGTCCTTCCTAAAAAGGTTTGTAATGATGGAAAGAACTATGGTAGCTTGTGATTTCAGCAAGATTCAACTACATGAGAGATTTACTGCACTAGGTTGGCAGTCCACCCTTGAGATTGACCGCCCATGCTATGAACACCTTGTTCGAAGATTTTATTGTAATTTGGAGGTCTCTTACCAGTATAGGGAGTACTCAATCACCAGCATGATGAAAGGGGTGAACATCCATTTGACTGTGGACACTCTTACTAGTATTTTAGATATGTCATCAGTTGGACATCAATTCTATAGCCCCCAAGGAGTAAGTCCATGGGCCCATCTTTAAGTTTGGAGATGTAGGACCACATTTACGAGACCATTAGTGGCAACAGGGTGCGTCTGGATTCTGAGGAAAAATACAACCTAGAGGCTCATGTATTTGCACGCTTGGTTCAGTTTAATTTACCCCCTAGAGGAGGTCATAGGAATGAAGTGAGCTTCATGGCAGCCTACATAGCCTTCTGCATCTACAAAGCCTTGGAGGGAGGTCCCGAGTATTTATGCTTGACCTACATTATGCTTAAGACTATAGAGCATCATGCCACAAATCTTGAGGATAGAGGTTTCCCATATGGTAGGACCCTCACCAGGGTTTTTGAGTCCTTTGGGGTGGATTTGAGTGGTGAGGAGGGAAAGACTCTAGTGAACAAATTTAACAAGAAAAACCTATGCAGGATGGGTCTCCAAGCTCTTATAGATGTACCTCATAGGGCAAGAGCTCAAGGAGGCAAGAACAGGGAGGATGTCCATATGGAGGAGGAGGAGAATAGCAAGGAGGACTAGGATTATGTTCCTCAATTCGAGGAGGAGGACTATCTGGATAAGGATATCCTTGAGGAGGAGCCTCTTGATTTGAGAGATGTTGATCCTGACTTTGCTAGGGCTGCAGACCCACAACATAGAGCCCCACCACCTGAGAGTGGCGCATTTGAATTTGAGAGCATGATGACCAGCATAAGGGCCTTAAAAGATGGGTAAGATCAGCTTTTGAGAAGACTAGATGAGAATGCTACTAGAGAGGGAGATATCTTAGAAAGGCACGCTACATTAGAGAATTCCTTCCTAATATTGAGCGAGGATTTGGATGCAACGTCCGATGCTATTTCAGTGAACTTTACCCAACTCTGGAGGGATGTGCAAATAGTGAATACGAGATTTGATTACTATGACCGTCAGCTCAATGTTAGATTGTGGCCTAGGTGGGATGGAGTAGTAGAGCTAGATGATGATGAGGGTTTCTGAGGACTTAGCTTGCCTATCCTAATCAGCTTTTTACTTGTCTCTATGTTGTTTATGTGTTTATGGTGGACTTTTTTTTTTGTACTTTTCTCTGTAATTTAGACTTGCTAGTATGGTCTTATAATGTTGTTGGTGACTTTTGGTTAGTTTTGTCTGTTTGATAAACTTATTGTAATATGGTTGTAACAACGTTCGTTAGCCTTTGTTGATTATGCTTATTTGTATATGTATGTTGTCTATCAGGTGTTTGTATTTGAAAATTTTGGGAAATCTTATTTTAGCGTTGTTATGCTGTCAAAATTTTGTTAAAACCGTACTCGATGGGTTATGCAATCAAATAACTAATCTTTTATTTATTCCAAGCAAACTTTCTCTCATGCTTGCCATGAAATACAATAAATAAATGCAACCATTTTTTTTTTTGGCTTTTAATTCTTTAAAGTTTTTTACATTTACCCAAACCCATTTCCTATTATAGATTATATGGGGTTTAAATGGCATGCTGTGAGTGGACAGAGCATCACGCTCTGATACCACCGTTGTCACACCCCGTTCACACAGAACCGGACCAATGACTGAGTTAACTCTGGCTAACCCAAAACCTACCAAGATCATTTGATACAGTACCTCACCACAGCATACCCACATCTAAGATAAGTGTTCAAAAGTTTAGCGGAAGACTTAAATTACCTGTAAATATCTCTAATATATTTGATACTCAAATTGTAGTATATAGCTAAGTACATGTGGGTCCGCAAGCATGATATTTACATAAAAGAATAACAATTTACATATCAAGTACACAAAAGGGAGGTCATAAAAAAAAAAAAAAAAGAATTCCTATACGGTGTCACTGTTGTGGTCCCGCCGCACAGCCCTCGCACATGCAATCAGCACCATGCTCATACTCCTCAGGGACCCACCAATCCTCAACAGGAAACTCGAATGTGGGGCCTGACTTTTGATCTTTAGGTGGGTGACTTATAAAATCATCTAAAAGAGGTGTGCACGTGGGGTGAGCTCACTAGCTCAGCAAGTGAAAAGAAAGACCACACAAGCATTCACATCCATATGCACTATATACAATTCAATTCATTTTAATCTTATCCACCTAAACAGCATCACTAAGTCTTAGGTTATGTGCTACTCACAACCATAGTGCACGTATGCCCCTGGTATGAGTCGTGAACTCCATCCTGTGATACACCTATAGGGTTGTTGGAGAAGGCCCACCGTGAGTACTCAGAAAAGTAAAGCATGTCAACCACCGGCTCTCAACATAAAAGTAAATGATTGAAATGTAAAGGTGCCGACCCTGACAATTTAAAAGCAGTACGATTGGCCCTCTTGAATATACCACTAAGGTTACCGACTGTACTAATGACTAGTCGGGAGTATATCTAACCGCCACAGTGACCCGACAACTATGACCACTGCTTCCCCCCAAGTGATAACCCAACACCTCAACCCCTATTGGGAAGGGTAGTAGCAGAGGGAATGATAATCCTAAACCGTATGCTCCTATATGACAAAGTACAATTGCATAGTGCTACCGCGTCCCATTCCACGGGCCACCTTTGCAATTATTTCCAAACTGACTACAACATCTAGTCTAATAATGCATCATGCATAGTAATCAACCATTCATCACATAAGCACATTAATCATTTAGTATTGAGAATGTAAAGCACAACACATATATCATAGTTCATTTGTTTAGAATGTACAAGCAATGAGTGCGAATGGCATACGAGGATGACTAATCTACACATAATTTGCATGATGACATGGCTAGTTTAGATATAATTTAATGATGTAAAAACATGCCTCAAAATAAAGTCAAATGTCCTCTCCCCACTTACTTGTTGGGTACAAAAGCTCACGTTCAGTACGGGTGAGATCTAGTGTGAGAAATGTAAGTTTCTAGTAGAACCAATCATAAGCAAATGAGGTTAGCATTTCACCACTTTGGGGTCAAAACTAATGAGGTTTTATGTTTAAATCATGTTTAAAATCATAAAAGAAGGCTGCCCTCCAATTTTAGGCCATTTCGGCACAAAAATCTGACTGGTGGGCCAACAAGTGGGCCAGATAGCCCACCAGTCTTTGGTTCAACAGGCGGGCCAGATAGTCCACCGGTCCTTGCCCACCGGTTCAACAGGAGGGCCAGATAGCCCATCGGTCCTTTCCCACCTGTTGGAATTAGGGTCTACCCCAACAGGCGGGCCCCTACTGGTGGGCGGGTTCGCCCATCGGTCTTCGCCCACCTGTTAGCGTGGGAATTTGTTTTCCCTCTTAAAAACACTCCTCAACCTTGTGAAAATCAAATGGGGCCGTTCCAATCACATTTTCCACACATCTAAGGCCTCATAAGATGATTCTAACCTAAATCTAAGTTAGATTTAAGGATTGAAAAGTAAATCTTACCTTCTTTGCTCAAGAACTCTTCCAAAATCTCAAAATCACCTCTTAAACTCAAGAAATCACCAATGCTTCTCAAATCTTGCAAACACTTCTTTAAAACCTTCAAAATCAACACATAAACCATCTATTAAACCTTAGATTCATCATCTCAAGTGGGATTAATAAGATCTCAAAGAACTCTACCCAAATCAAGGGTTTCACTTGGGGTTTTGTGAAAGTTTAAGAAGTATAGCCTTCACTCACCTCAAATCGTAGGTCTCGTGTTGGGGATCACTTTTCTGGTGCCGGAATGAAAAGATCAAACCTCGGCGTCGCTTAAAATCATTTCTTCCTCTTTTTCTTTTCCTTTCTTCTTCTTCGTTCTCTTTTCTTCCTTTCTTTTCTCTCTCTTCTTTACTTTTCTCACCCACTCTTTAAGGCATTAAATGATAAAAAGGAAAAATAATAAGTACTATTTATACTAGATAATATTTAGTAACCACATGGGTGGGTCACACTGGTGGGCGGGTTCGCCCACCTGTGACCTCCCACCTGTTGGTCAAAACTTAGCCAAACAATTTAGATTTCGATGGAATTCGACTCTCAGTATGTATCTCACTCTTGGCACAAGATATATAATATGTATACACCTTAGAATACTGCTACATACCAGCATTACCCGTACATGGCCTTATAATATATGCATGTACACGGCTTGGGTGCACCCGTCTCCTTAGGCACTGACTCGGACTTGTCTGGCCAACCTGTGTTCAAAGTCACCTTTGCCATCATGGTCCATAGGGAACCCGCCTTAACCCTCTCTAGTTTGGGTCCTACATTGTTAAACCGGATCAACCGTGTAAGTAAACCAGGTTTAAAAGTAGGGTATCACACCTGAGTTGATTCTAACCCTAGAAAAATGGTTTGGAAGCTCTACCCAAAATTTCTGAGCTGATTCCAACCCTAGAAATACGGTGCGAAAGCTCTACCCAAAATTCTTGAGCTGATTCAAACCCTAGAAATTCACCGTGGAAGCTCTACCTAAAATTCCTGAGCTGATTCCAACCATAGAAAAATGGCACGAAAGCTCTACCCAAAATTCTTGAGCTGATTCCAACCTTAGAAATATGGCGCAGAACCTCTGCCCAAAATTTTTGAACTGATTCCAACCCTAGAAATATGGTGCGGAAGCTCTGCCCAAAATTCTCGGGCTGATTCCAACCCTAGAAATATGACACGGAAGCTCTGCCCAAAATTCCCAATTTGATTCCAACTCTAGGAATAAGATGCGGAACCCCTGCCCAAATTTCCAGAATTGATTCCGATTCTAGAAATATAGTATAGAAGTCCTATTCAAATTCCTAGAAACCAGAATCCGTAGTCACACCCTAGCAAAAAATCCTTGTCAACTTTCTTACCCAGGTGCCGGAAGTTTTTAACTCCTCCAAGAAAGAGAAAAGAAAATTAAATCGTTGCCTTTGAGTCGAGGAAAATTATTAGAAAATTCACCATTTTTATCGATTATTATCATGTGAATATTATATTGTAATTTCATTTTCCTCATTTTCTGTATATATTTGTTTTACGTGTTTATTGCATAAAATAAGGATTTACTGTTGTAGTTTTATGTATTAATTTCAGCATCTGTCCATTAAATGTAGTTTGTTTCATCATTTTATATGTTATCGCATGTGTTCTCACATAAAATAACGATCATGATTTTCCTGTCATAGAGCATAGCACGTGTATGTAGGTAAGATAATTGCATTTCTCATTATTTTATATAAATTTTATTATTTCATGTGGAATTCTTTCAATCAATTATATATATATATGTTTGCATTATTTCATGTAATAGAACTTCTGTGCTAGCTCAGGCTGTTAAAATTCTCAGGGGAGAATATTCGAAATCCAAACTTCTAATAGAAAGACCAGAAATTCCAGGCGAGGTGGGTGCCTAACTCCTTTCCACACTCGTAACCTGACACGAACCCCTATCTGTGGAATAGACCAAAGTATGAAGTCAAATTAGGGGGTTCCTTCTTTTCGTAGGAAACCAACCCCCTATTCGAGCTCGACCCCTCGATCGAAATTGGGCTCCACTATAGGGTTCTAGGCCCTGAATCCTAGATGGCGACTCCAAAAATCATGCTTTCCCCATCACCTCAATAGTCACCAGACCATGCTTTGGAGACCATTCAATCCGAGGCAGGCCAGAGGTGACAAGTGAATGATAGAGCGGAAAAAGAGAGAAAAAGAGCAAAAAGGTATTTTCCCTTACACATAATTATTCCTATTCAACATCTAAGTTATCACAAATATATACATTGACTGAACTTAAATGACTGTATACATTAAAACAAGGTTTATATAAAGTCTACATGAAGACGATTCGTTTGAGAAATTGTACAGAACTTAACCCCTATTTCGGGTCAAGAGGGGGGGGCCCTGGTTAGTATCGGCTCGAATTGTCTTTTGGATTCTCTTGGATCAGGGGAAGATGGTCTTGACCTCTAAATTCTTTTCTTGAGAGATTTTTATTGTAATGATATTCGGACAGAGTTTCTGCTAGGGAAGCTATTTCCAGATTTAGATTCTGACAGGGCTTCGGCTAGGGAAGGCTATTTCCAGGCTTTAGATGAGGTGGAACTCTGATAGAGCTTCCACTAGGGATAGGCTATGGGAGGGCTAGGTTGAGGTGGTACTTCGATAGAGCTTCCACTGGGGATATGCTAGGGGAGGGCTAAGCTAAGGCGGCACTTCGGCAGAGCTTCCACTGGGTATAGGCTAGGGGAGGGATAGGTTAAGGTGGCACTACGGCAGAGCTTTCGCTAGGGACAGGCTAGGGGAGGGCTAGGCTTAGATGGCACTTTGGTAGAGCTTCCACTAGGGATAGGCTGGGGGAGGGCTAGGATGAGGTGGCACTTCAGCAGAACTTTCATTGGGAATGGCTATTTCTGGAAAGATTCCAAGGGCACTCGGACGGAACTGTGGCTAGGGAAGGTTATTTAAGGGAAAAAATGGATTGAAGATCCCCAAAGCCCCAAAGAACACTTTGAAGATCCATACAGAACTCCGGATCTTCACAAAGATCTCTTCGTAGACCTGAAGAACCTCAAGGCGGGAAGGATTTCTACTTTTGGTAAAGATCAAGAACACTCAAAGGAGGGAGGCTAAAAACATTCTATTTTTGGAAAAAAATGGATTGAACTACAAACTTGGATTGAAGATCTTCAAAGTCCCAAGAACACTTTGAAGATCTGAACAAAATTTCAGATCTTGACGAAGATCTGAACAAAATTTCAGATCTTGAAGAAGATCTGAACAAAATTTCAGATCTTGACGAAGATCGCTCTGAAGACCCAAAGAAACTCAAAGGGGGAGGGAAGGAGGAGAGAGGGCAGAGCTTCACTTCCTAAGGGTGGTTGTGGGGTTGTGTTATTCGTATTTTAAATCTAAAGGAGGAGGTATTTATAGGATTTTTGGGCCAACAGGGAGGAGAGAGAATGGGTAAAAAGTGGTTTTCGAACAAATGGGAGGAGAGAGAATTTTTAGCCAATGGGTAAAAAATGGGTTTTTTGATAAATAGGAGGAGAGAGAATTTTTAGCCAATGGGAAAAAAGTGGGTTTTTGGACTAATAGGAGGTTGCGGCATAGGGTACACTAGCGGAGTAGTGCATACGCAAAAATGAATGAAGAGGAAATTTCTTCACCCACCAGGCCAGTGGAACGTAAATCCCGGCCATTGACGGCGGTACATGAGGCTGGGTCTTGCTGCACGGAGCATGCATGAGCTCATGTGGGAGACTGGCAGAGGGGGCATAGTGGCTGGCAAGGTGCACGGGGCAAGCATGAGGGCAGGCCCGCTGCTATACATAGGCTGGCCCACGGTTACGCATAGGCTGGCCTAAGGGTGCGCGGCCTACGCGTGCACGTGGGCTGGCCTGCTTACATGCGAGTTGGCTTATGTGCGCATGCGCATGGGTTGGCTTGTGTTTGTGCATGTGCTATACACAGGGCTGTGCTGCAGCTGGCTGGCCAGTGCGGGTAGTACGCATAGAAAATGTGATTTTTTGGGGACGATTGCGGGAGATCCGAAGGTCCTATTTTAATGTACCATATATCATCGAAATCGTATTTTTGAGTATTATCCATTTGTATGGTCATCTTGACCAGATTCCTTCGTATACAAAAAGTCAAAATTTGACCCTCTTCCTTCTCCTGTGGGGTTTCCAAGGTTTTAGGTAGGGTATGTTTCTGGGGTTTTTGGGTAGATAGGGAATTTTTTTCAGGTTTCCAGCAGGCTTGCCAGTGTGTGCGACATACATATGGGAAAATGTAATTTTTCAGGGATGATTGCAGGAGATCCGACGATCAGATTTTGGCGTGCCTTATATCATCAGAATCGTATTTTCAAGCACTATCCATCTCTATGGTCATCTTGACCAGATTCCTTTTTATATAAAAAGTCAAATTTATACCCTCTTCTCTCCCACACAGGGGTTTCCATGGGTTTTAGGTAGGTGGGGAATGTTTTCAGGTTTTCTTAGTCAATTATCATCTCTATTGATCAGAAGTCGAAAGTTGCATTCAAGATCTGAATTTCATCATAGCCGGAGGAGGGTGAAAAAATTGGGTGTCTATAGAGGGATGCAGGGTCAACAACAGATTCTTCTTCCATTGTTGCAATCACATCTATCTCAAAGATATCACTAAGATTGCTATCTTTACTCTCCTCCTTAAATGGTAGACACTGCAACTCATAGGTGATCCAATCAATCTGATCTTGATAGATGACTTCGAAGTCAAAGTCTGCTTTCTTTGCTTCCTTCTTAGGCTAAAGGTCAATATCCTCGAAGTAGGAAAAATCTTCTGCTTTCTTCGCAAAGTACCTTTCTAAGGTGGGGTAACTTGCAACCCTTTTCTTACAAGTGGATTCTTTCATTGCCATCATGAGCATCTTTCAATTGTCAACCCCTCAATAGGTATTTGCTCTACCTTGGCCCCTCCTTATATCTTCTAGCATCTTTTGTTCTTCTTCATGAGAAAACCCTAAACCACACATTCCAACAATGTGAGGGAATTTAGGCAACCTCATAGGTCCTTGCTGGTATTTCCCCAATCCCATTCCAGGAAAATAATGTATATGTTTTATCATTCGACCAATAGTAGTATTCCACATGCCCTCATAGGGTATTGGAACGTCCTCCTTCACTGGTCCTTTAACAACTGAAGCACAGACCTTTTCCAGTTCAAAGCCACTCAGGCGCACCTCTTGTGTTTGAGTTTTTCAAACTTTAACTTTAGCCAATGTATTGACTAGCTGAGGATCTCTAGAAATAGTAACTACCTTCTCATCATAGATAAATTTTTCTTTATGGTGCAAAGTAGATGACACTGCCCCTGCCTTATGAAGCCAAGGACGACCCAAAAGCATGTTGAAAGAGACTGGGATATCAATCACTTGGAATTCAACATAAAACTTAGCTAGCCCTATTATCACCATTGTTGTGAGAACTCCGACAACATTTCCTCTGGTGTTGTCATAAGCCTTAATGGTCTGAGCAGAGGGTTTGAATTGGTCAAGATTGAAGCCTATACATGTGGCAGCCCTCAATGGTAGAACATTCAGATCTGATCCATTGTCAATAAGGACCTAAGGTACTATATTCATATCGCATTCCACAGTGATATACAGAGCTCTGGTGTGTTTAATACCCTATGGAGGTAAGTCTATATTTGAGAACTTCAATACTTGAAAATCATATGTGGCTCCCATAATCTGAGATAATCGCAATGGATCCTTCTCGATAGGCACTTGCACACTTATGAGGGACTTCAATGCAACTTCCCTATGTGCAAGAGATGCCATTAACAACCCCCAGATGGAAATGTTGGCTTGCACCTTTTTCATCTAGTTCAACACTAGATTCTCAGGTTGTGGCTGCTTGCTACACTGTCCCATCTCCGTGACCGTTGGCTGTTCTACTGTAACCTGTGATACGAGAACTATGGTTCTGAGGAGATGAGGATCACCTCGAGGGTGAAGGGGGTCGATATCTCCTTTGTCATGGCAGAGTTGGCCAACATTCTTATATCTTCAATGTGGGGGATCTGGCCTACTGCCCTCCTAGAACCCTATCTTACGAGTTTCAGAACTTTGGTGTCCAGGAAGAGATGGAGAACATGCTCACAAGGGAAGCTTCTGGATGGCACCTAACTGCCAACTTTCGAGCTACACCAAAGGTTATGTACTGGATCATTCAATCGACCATCCTTCTTGCCAGTGGACACTTTGATGAGGTGTCTATCCTGCAAGCCTACATTACGTATTGTGTCTACATGGGACCATCCTTTTGGTCGGATCCTAACCGAGGTGTTTATACGTTTTGGGGTGGAGTTGGAGGACGAGGAGAGTCTGGGGGTTGATGTTTTGGACTTCAACCAAGAGTCTCTGAAAAAGATGAAACTCAACATGGACGAGGTAACTGAGGATGAGGCTGTAGGAGAGCAGCCGATGGAGGTAGAGGATCAGCTAATAGGTAGTGATGTGGGTGGTTATGATGATGACCAGGAAGGTCATGGAGGTGTCGATCCTATTACCCCTTCACATGTGCCTCCTACTAGGGTGGTTCCACCACCTAACCCACGGTCTATGGGCACTACTATTGCCTCCTCATCCCGTGGAACTAGGGGTTCGAGGCCCTATGGACTTAATGATGTGATGGCTCGCCTAGATACCACCACCAACCTACTAAGGAGGATGGATACTCGGTGGGAGAGTGTGGACAGGAGCTACTACCTTTTGGACAATTGAGTGGTCTCCCTTAAGTCACAAATGCAGGCAATAGTCTTCCACCTTGCCATCCTGGTGTTGGGACCGATGACACAGGGTCAGAACCAAGCTCAAGGTCAAGAGTAGAATCAGCAGTAGGACCAATAGCAGTAGTGGCTTATGTCGCCATGGTAGTCTTAGGATTTCCCGTTTTATGCTTTCCAACACAATCAGCTTTTCTTTACAGTTCTAATGTTCTAGGTGTTAATTTTCATTTTATTTTCTATCATTTCCTTATGTCATTTGAATTCTTATATTTTTAGGCTAGTTAGGATTTCCTACTTTCTGTCATTTATTTAAAAAAAAAAATTAGTGTAAGCTTATGAACTCAGTTATTTTTATTTGAAACGGCTTTAACACCTATACATGTCTCCTAATTGTGTATTTCTATTAATTATTGTCTATAACATTTTTATTTTCTTAATCCTAATCCCCAAATCAAGGTTTGGTTAAGATTGTGAGTTAAGGTAGAGCATCGCGCTCTGATACCAAGCTGTCACACCCCACTTCCAGTAAACCTAACTTACCATTAGGAATACCAGTGATGTGAGTAAGATGCTTACCCATCTTACCAACCTACCAAGATCTTTGATAGCAGTAACTTAACATGCACAATCTCACAAACCGAACCAAACCAATAGTAGGGGAATCAGAGTATAATAGCGGAATCATAATTAAAATGGGGAACTATCTAAGTGATGTTGTATAATCATAACTAAGTTATTCGTTTACAAATATCCACGACTTATAAATTATAAGCCCAAAAAGAATACCATTCACAATTCAGTATCAGAATAACACAAAATGACACTTAACCACTCAAGGTGCAGCATAAGCACAGGTGTCACATGCATAGTCCTGGTCGTGCTCTTCTGCTTCTGGCATCCACCAGTTGGTCACTTCATACTAGGTGTGGAGGTAGAGTCACATCCCATCGGTACTATGGTACCTGCATCATTATCTAAAAAGCAATGTCCACGAGGGGTGAGCTCCAACTAGCTCAATGAGGGGTGGGGTTCATGCACAATCAAGCACAACCATCCACATACATAAAGTAAATCACAGTGCCATGAGTACAAAAATAAACACATAGTCCATGATGTGAATGATGCAATCCATTTATTCATTAAACCACCTAACAATAAAACTAAGTCTTTTAAATACTATTACGACACATTAGGCTATAACCCTGGGCTCAGGACTCGCACATCAGTCACCCAGTAATACAAGCCCTAGTCGCGATTAGGAGCCTGTCAATCCTGGAATGTGACTTTCGATCACCCAGTAAACCCCTGATAACCCCCTCCTGGCAATCACGACTCCAGAATTACCATCACCCATCCCAGACTAGTTCCTATCTCCAACAACAATCACATCGTACTATTGGTGTGGCATTCCGGAAAGTTTCATCGAACATATCACCATTGCGTTACACAACACCTTATCCCCTGTTGGTAAGGGGATGTAGTATGGGGAATGTTACCTAACCAAAATATACTACATGCCTTGCATAATGATACAATTAGTATGGACCATGTGACACCAGAATTACCATCGGCCACGAAGGGGGTCCATTTCCAAGTATAGTCCCGGGGTACATGATATCAGAATACCATCGGCCACAAAGTGTAATCCATGACTATATACCTATTCTAGCATACAAAGCAGTTGAGTATGGACTACGCAACACCGGAATTACTATTGGCCATGAAGCGTATCCATTTCCAAATGTAATCCCAGAGTACACGATACCAAAATTTCCATCGGCCACAAAGTGTAATCCGTGACTACATCTAATCTAATGCACAAAATCAATGCATGAACGCAACAACCATACGAAAATTATGGTATCAGAACCACCTCGGCCACACCGGATCCCGTCTCAAAATATAACAAATGCAACATCTATACGGCAATCATGGTACCGGAACCACCTAGGGCACACCGGATTCCGTCTCATAACATACATTTCATATCAATTCTAATTCCAACAACAATATATTATGTAATAATATAACATGTTATGGAACATCATAATCATTTAAGAAATAAATAATCATGTGAAAATCCTAACATATGTGGCAAGTTATAAAATGATTAAACAATCCAAAAACAAAAGTCAACCATCCCTCACCTTAGTTGTGTTCTATAAAATTATGTTCCAAGTGTGTCAACCGGTTATTCAACTCACTACTTGCCTTGGAGTCTGTACGCATCTTTGTCCTAGGCACAAAGGTAATCGAAAGTCAATACATGTCAAGAATATCGAAAGGGACCCATATGGGTTAACCCCAAAGGGTTTAGGTATTGTCAAACTTTGACAGTCCAGGGTGTCACCAGATTCACCTTATTTGAAACAAGTGAATTCCTGATGAATTCGGTGGCACTAGTAGAGAGCTTATAAGAGCTGCCTACCCACCAGAAACAACCCACCGGATTCAGGCCCAAGTGTTTCTGGTGGACACACAAAATTGTGCCCATGGATTTGGGGCTTTCCAGCTTGGGCCCGATCATCAAAATTTATTCAGTGGAGTTTGTAGAGGGTGTTCCTACCTTCATTTTAAGCTAAAGAAATTTCGATGCCATCGGGCCATTTGGGAGATACTATGATCGAAAGATCGAAACCCTTATAAGTGTTGCCAGAGCTCACCAGACTTGGTTTGAGCTCGGCAATCACACCAGGGAAGTGAAATGATCATTCCCCAAGCTCTGGGAGATGTCGAGTCCAGAGTTCACCATTTTCCCAACTTAATGAAGTCAAAATGAAGAGAGAGAGAGAGAGAGAGAGGGGTAGGAGATATAGGACCTACCTCTAGTATGTTACACTTGTGCCCTAATCCGATCTAATTTGAACTGTTGTGAGAGGCCTCGGATCAGAGATCAGAAGTATGATCGGGTTTTGGCTCACGGCTACGCATTATCGAAGGGGTAGAGATGACCTCACATGTTCATGCATTATGTGCCTATTACCCCACATGTTCATGCATTATGTGCCTATCTAACTGGAGGGGATTCATACCTTTCGATTCCAGATGGTAAGTGACCCGACTCCCCACACTTGAATTCTGGCACGCATCAAGATTGCCAAAAGACCACGAGCACAGTCGAAGGTAGCTAACCATGCGAGGCCAATTGGAGGGCAGCAAGCAGACCACCAAAAATATACCACCGAAAGCAGCCTGGGCCTGGATCCAATGCCTGTTTCCTATGGGTTAACAGGCTACTGTTAGGGTTTTGATGCCCATGGGTCCCACCACTCACATCATAAATGGTTTGGATGATCCCAAATCATCCTCCACCCCTTCCTCATAATGTGAGCACTTTACGGACCTAAATGATCAGGTCCTCATAAGTTATAAGTTGGGAAATGAGGATTTATTTCCTCATTTCCCTTATACTCAAAGTAGGACAGGAGAGCAAGAGAAGAAGAAGGGAGAAGAAGAGGAAGAAGAAGAAGGTTGGAGGCCTACCTTGGTGCCGGCTACTGCCTTGTTGCCAAATTGTTGCCGGAGGTAAGTGTAACCTCCCATACAACTCTCTCCCATCATTTCGATCTAAGTAGAGCTAGGGTTGGATGGTATTTTAGTGTACAAACTCTATTGGGGTCAGGGAATGTGTGTTGCACCTCCCCGATGCCGTTGCCAAGCTGAAACCAAGCCTCGTGAGCTTCAACAACAAGAAACACCAAATGGCCACTTAGAATTTTGATCATTCGATCGATGTATCTTCCAAATGGCTAGGTGGAATTGGGATTTTCTTGGCTTCGAATGAAGCTAAGAACATCCCCTACAAAGTCCATGGAACAAATCCAGATGATCAGGCCCAACCCGGACAGCCCCAATTCGAGTTGGACCTTTCTGTATTACTACAGGAAAATGGCATAGGAAACACTATAGCTATTTTGGTGGGTTGTTTTCAGTGAATGAGCCTTAAGTGCTATCTATCTTCTCCACCAGAAACAGGACTGATATTTTCAATGGAAATGCCCTGTTTCTAGTGGTGTTTTCGGTGACAATACTATCACTTGGGGATAGTGTCTATACCCTTTGAGGGTGACCTATGTGGGTCCCTCTTGATGTTCCTGATGCGTACTGATGTATGATTCCCTTTGTGTCTAGGACAGTGACGCTCACATGCCCCGAAGCCAGAATTGATTTTATCGATCGGTGGCCATACTTGGACCCGAACACACCCGATCGTAAACCTGGTGAGGGAGGACTGTGTTTATTTTTGGAATGTTTATTATTATTAAATTTCTCACATGCTTATAATTCTATGTTTAATTGTAATTGCTCAAATATGATGATGATATGTTACATTTGTCATTTTACAATCATGATATGAACTGTATGGAGATGTATGACGGGATCCGGTGTGGCCGAGGTGGTACCGGTACCGTGATCACTATGTGTTTGGTTGTGTGTATGAGACGAAATCTGATGTGGTGAAAGTGGTACCGGTGCTATGATTTCCATGTGTATGTTGCATTCATGCATTGATTATGTGCATTAGAGTTAGTTGTAGTCACGAGTTACACTTTATGGCTAAGGTCTTGTTGGTATCGTGTACCCCGGGACTGTATTTGAAAATGGATGTACTTCATGGCCGATGATTGATACCGGTGTCACGTAGTCCATACTTAACTATAATATGTATGCTAGATTAGGTAAAGGGTCTCTGGTTTCACTTTGTGGCCAAGGTCTCACTGGTATCGTGACGAGACTGTATTTGGAGATGGATTACATTTTGTGGCTGAGGTCTTGCCAATATTATGTAATTCATATTAACTATATCACTATGAATGCATATAGCGTATATGTGGTTAGGTATCATTCCCTACGCTACGAACCCTTGCCAATAGGGGTTGACCTGTTGGATAATCCATTGTGGTATGTTCAATGTGCCTTTCTGGAATACCACACCCCCGGTATGACGCGATTATTGCCAGAGGTAGGAACCTGTCTGGTGTGGCCGATGATGTACCGGTGCTGTGACTGTCAAGAGTGGTTTATTAGAGGTTTGCTAAGTGACCCATGGACGCATACAGGGATCGAGGCTTCTATTCATCGCTAGGGTTTGTATTCTTGCTTAGTCGATAGCAGTTCCGAGATGAAGGATACAGCCTAATGCAACGTAGTAGCATTTACCAGACTAAGTTTGTATTGTTGGGTGGATAATAAATAAATAAACTGCATCACGAGCATTGTTTGAGATTTAAAATGTAACCGCAAGCGTACGGATCAGTGTAGCTACGGGTCGAACACAGGGAGAGCAGCCACTTTATTTTTTTATTTCTTTTAATAATGCGAAAGTGAACCAACTAATGGTTGTGATCTAATTCTAGTTACCATCCTAAACATATGTATCTAAAATAACGTCCTAACCATTCGTCATCTAAGAATTTAAAGACGCAAGCCACGCAATTAAAATTAAATAAATAAATAACTGAAAATAAACAACCCATGTAATTAAAAAAAAAACAATAAAGAAAAAAAATGCTGAAATAAAAATAAAGTAAAAGAAAGGGGATAAAGCTATAGAGAGACTCACAAGTAGGTTTCTCTACTTAGCACGAGGGATGCATCATAATATGAGCTTCCCTACTTGACCAGAGAGTCACTCTTACAAGGGTTACTCTACTTGGCTTTAGGGAAAGGAAGGCAATTAAAATAAAAATAATAAAATGATGGTTCTATGGCTAGGAGGGGCAAAGCCAACACATACACCATCCATGAACCTTGGGGGAAAGGGATAGCAATAATGTAACGACTGAAATTAAAATCCTAAATTAAGAAAGAAAGGGTAGTCAGAAGAGGGAATGAGAGGGGGGAGAGAAGACTACTGAAGGAGCCTACTTACTTGAACTTCAACCCTCGAATTGAAAACTTGATCGATTTGAGATACTACCAGTACTAAAACCAGATCTGAAATAAACCAAATCTGAAATTTCTAGTACTAGAGAAAACAAATCTTGAAAAAAAAAATTGCTCCACGGCTCGTGATCTTGTCACCTAGATCTAAGCCTAGAACTATAACTTAAAAAATTACTACTCAATTGCATAAATCATAAACATAAAAGGGCTGAATAAAAATAAAAGAGTGCTTGCATTAATTGAAACAAAAAAAACTATTACAAAAAGTGATTAAAGAAAAGATAAAGAAGAACTAAAACTAAAGAGAGAACAAGAGAAAGAGAGAGCAACTAAAAAAAACTAAAAGAAGAATGAATTGTCTCCCCTCCTCTTACATTAGTTGTATTTATAGGGAATGGGGAGGTAGGGTAACAAATTTCTCTTTCCTAAAAGGGAGAAACCCACAATTGGTTGTGAGATCTTTTGAGACCAAAAGTGCTAAGGTGGAGGAGAGAGAAGAGGGAAATAAACTTTGAGAAATTTCCTATAATTTGTTTGTTTATTTTCTTTCCTTTTTTTTTTTAATTTATTTCTCTTCTTTTTTCCTCCAAGGGACGATTTTCCTTCTTGCTTTGTGCGATTTGGACAATCTTTTGGTGATGATGTGGAGGAGAGAGAAGATTTGGACAATCTTTATTTCTCCCTTTTTCTTTCTTTCCTTTTTTTTTTCTTTTCTTCTTGCGCAGGAACCCTTCCACAATTTTCCTTGCTTCTAATTTGATGTAGAAATCCCCTCCATGCCCTTAGTGCTTTAAGTGAGTGAAAAGCAAGAAATCTTCAACAAAATTCTCTAAAAAAAAAAACAACCATGAGATTTGAACTTGAGACCTCTTGGTGAGCAAGGAAATTTTGCACACCATAGCTCACCAACTACACTAGGTAGTTGTTGTTACCAAAAACGAATATTCAATCACTTAAGGATGTGGTCCATCGATCCTTGTTGGCATTTGGAATATTCCTTGTACCTCTGGGACAACTGCAAATGGGCTGGTTCTGCATCTCGGTTTAGTTCTAATCTATTATTTTTTTTCTGGCCTAAAAAGAATAATCATTTGTACGAGTGACCAAACGAATGTGTACTTTTAATTGAACACATCCATCTTGCTTAGAATTTTGTCGTCTTCACAACCATGAAAAGAAATAGGACCTCTTCACATGTAAAATTGAAGATATACCGCCCGATAGTCCTTAAGGCCTTGAAAATATAAAACCTGCAAAAAGAGAGTAAAACCCAAGGTAGCTCCATTCTAAATATGTAAAATGCATGTTTTACTACCCTAGATTTCACACATAAATGTGCTCATTAGAATTCCCTCACATTTAGACTTTGCTAGTCCTCGAGCAAAACAAAAAGAAAAGGAATAAAGACAAAAAACCTAACTCACTTTCGTAGGAATCACGATTGCACTTAGCATGTGCAATAAGCCTTTAAACCCCTAGGTCACCCCTAGTGGAGGAGTTGTGTCTCGTGGGTGTTTATAGTGAATATACATCCAAAATTCAGAATAAACAAATCCCAACCTTGACTAAAGGTAAGGGTCATACCGATCCAGAGCAAAGATAATTTCTCTTACAAGGGACCCCCACACTTGAACTTTTATTACCCTTTATCAATTCCAGGCACTAGCATATTTCTTAATTTGGAACTCACCTCGTCTCTTCCAAAACATCCTTATCTTAAGGCAAAACCACTTGTGAAGAAATAAGGAACCAATGACTAAGGTGTTGGAGTGTTTTTTACCAAACATGTTACCAAGCATTAATGACATTTGCACATTTTTTTTCTCCTTTTTTTTTTTGCTTAATAAACTCTATTCTACTCCACTACTTTTGGCCTGAATGACATGGTGGAGCAAACACCAGACACCTAAGTTACTATGTAACTTCGCTTTTTGCATATGCCCACAAAGACAGTGATGGTAGAATTTCTTCAGAAGTTTCCTCCCAAGGAATTTCGATCAAGACACCACGCTTCCTAAGGTGCAATGCCCTGTCTAGTTCCAAAGGAATCAACTCTTATTCTTCTTTATACCACATTTCACATTTCATTTAAAATTGTGCATTTGTCAACCCATGCCAAATTAAAAAGGTCTCAACTCCAAATCAAAAGTACAAGGAACCCATAGACTTAATATGGTCCATCACCATAAAACAGGGGTATCTTATTTTTCAAAAGAAAGTCCCATCTCAAGACACAAGCTTGTTTCTTTCTTCTCAACAGGGTTTTTATACATTCAAAATGGGTACGTTAATCAAAACTTTTATTTTCATACATTAAGCAACCGAATGGTCTCATCACTAGCCAAAAGCCAAAGTAGGACGTCATCCTTAGCAAGCTCAAAAATAAAAAGAAAAATAAACAAAACAAAGTGAAAAAAAAACAAAAACTGGTTTCCCTCCCCCACACTTAAGTCATGCAATGTCCTCAATGCATGGAAAGAATTAAAAGCAAAGACAATGCAAGGGGGTCATACCTGATTAAAATTTAGTCATCAGTGTAAAGAGGTTCATGGAGATCCATGACCTCTTCACTACTAGTATTAGGAAACTCAAGGAACGGCTTCAAACGCTGACCATTAACCTTCGAGATTACCCCTGTTCCTGGATTCAAAATCTCCACAGCCCCATGGGGATGTACATTATGGACAATAAACGGGCCATCCCATCGGGATCTAAGTTTACCAGGAAAAAGATGCAATCGAGAGTTGTACAATAAGACCTTATCACCAATTGCAAAAGATTTGCGCAGAATGTGCTTATCATG
Source organism: Macadamia integrifolia (assembly GCF_013358625.1). Taxonomy (NCBI): domain Eukaryota; kingdom Viridiplantae; phylum Streptophyta; class Magnoliopsida; order Proteales; family Proteaceae; genus Macadamia; species Macadamia integrifolia. The sequence continues at coordinate 330,901 of NW_024868978.1, forward strand.
GAAAGCTTTGGTCTTTTCCTTGTAAATCCTAGAACTTTCATAGGCATCATTCCTAAGTTCCTCCAACTCAGATAGTTGGAGCCTAAGGTGAATTCCCGCATCAGACAAATCAAAGCTGAGCTTCTTGATGGCCCAAAAGGCCTTATGCTCCAACTCAAATGGTAAATGACAAGCTTTCCAATACACCAAACGGTAGGGAGACTGACCAAGGTCGGTCTTGAATGCAGTCCGATGGGCCCACAAGGCATCAATGAGACTAAGGGACCAATCCTTATGGTTGGGATTAACAGTTTTTTCCAAGATTTGTTTGATCTGCCTATTAGACACCTCCACTTGGCCACTAGTTTGGGGGTGATAAGGGGTAGATAACTTATGAGTGATCCCTTACTTTTTCATTAAGGCCTCAAAAGGCCGATTACAAAAATGAGTACCCCTATCACTAATTATTGCAAGTGGTGCACCAAAGCAGGAAAAAATGTTCTCTTTGAGAAACTAGACCACCACTTTGTGGTCATTAGATTTACAAGGTATGGCCTCTATCAATTTAGAAATATAATCAACGGCCAACAGTATGTACAAATTCCAGAAGGAATTAGGGAATGGTCCTATAAAATCGATGCCCCATACATCAAAGATCTCAACTACTAAAATAGGGTTGAGAGGCATCATGTTTCTCTTATTGATACGGCCAAAAGACTGGCAGGCGGGACAAGCCTTGCAAAAATCAAAAGCATCTCTAAAAAGAATGGGCTAATAAAATCCGCATTGGAGAACCTTTGCGGCAGTCTTCTTAGGTCCAAAGTAACCACCACATGCATGATCATGACAAAAAGAGAGAATAGAATGTTGCTCATGATCAGGAACACATCGTCGGATAATCTGATCTGGACATATCTTAAACAAATAAGGATCATCCCAGAAAAAGTGCTTAAATTGGGAATGAAACCTATACTTATCTTGGGTGGACCAGTGATCCGGAGTCACACTTGAAACTAAGAAGTTGACAATGTCAGCAAACCATGGTTCACTGGACATTGCAAATAATTGTTCACCTGGAAAGTTCTCGTTGACTGGAGAATCGACAGTCAAGGAATTTGAAAGTCGGGATAAATGGTCTGCAACTAGGTTTTCAACTCCTTTCTTATCCCTAATTTCTAAATCAAACTCTTGCAAAAGTAAAACCCACCTAATGAGACGGGCTTTTGCATCCTTCTTCTGAACTAGGTATCTGAGAGCAGAATGATCAGTATACACCACCACATGTGAACCAACTAAGTAAGACCGAAACTTTTCTAATGCAAACACAACAGCTAAAAATTCTTTTTCAGTGGTTGTATAATTGAGTTGTGCATCATTTAAGGTCCTACTATCATAGTAAAGGATAGTGGGCAATTTATTAATCCTTTGACCCAAAACTGCTCCTATGGCAAAATCCGAAGCATCACACATCAGTTCAAAAGGTTCAGTCCAAACAGGTGGTTGAACAATGGGTGCATTGGTCAACTCCTTCTTAAGTTGTTTAAAGGATTATAGGCACTCTTTAGAAAACTCAAAAGTTTGATCTTTGGCAAGTAATGAAGTGAGAGGTCGGGCTAACTGACTAAAGTTCTTAATAAACCTTCTATGGAAGCCTGCATGCCCTAGAAAAGACCGGACATCCTTAACAGATTGAGGAGGTGGTAAATTATCAATTAAATACACTTTGGCTCTATCTACCTTAATTCCCCCCTTGGATATTACATGGCCTAAAACAATACCAGATTTAACCATAAAATGACATTTCTCCCAATTCAAAACCAAATTCTTAGATATGAACCTTTTCAAAACTAGGGAAAGATGATGAAGACATTCAGAATAGGAATTCCCATGAATTGAAAAGTCATCCATAAATACTTCTAAAAATTTTTCGACCATGTCAGAAAAAATGCTCATCATACATCGTTGGAACGTCGCAGGGGCATTGCAAAGCCCAAAGGGCATATGCCTGTAAGCAAATGTTCCATATGGGCATGTAAAAGTAGTCTTATGTTGGTCCTCTAAAGCAATTGGGATTTGGTTATAGCCAGAATATCCATCAAGAAAACAATAGTATTCATGTCCAGCTAACCTCTCTAACATCTGATCAATGAATGGCAATGGGAAGTGGTCCTTCCAGGTTGCCACATTAAGTTCCTATAGTCAATGTACACACACCATCCTATTTGGACACCGGTAGGGATCAACTCATTATTGGCCTTAGGAACTACAGTCACACCAGACTTCTTAGGCACTACGTGAACTGGGCTTACCCATTGGCTGTCAGAAATAGGATAAATTATTCCATGATCCAAGCACTTTAGGATCTCTTTCTTAATGGCTTCCATCATCACTGGACTAGCTCTTCTTTGGGATTCCGTGGATGGTTTGGAATCCTCCATAAGATGTATATGATGTTGCACAATGGAAGGGCTTATACCCTTGATATCAGCTATGGTCCAACCTAGGGCTTCCTTATTATCTTTTAACACTTTAAGTAACTCCTCTTCTTGGCTAGAAGTCAAATTTGAAGAAATTATTACAGGAAGAGTCTGGTCAGGCCCTAGGAAAGCATACCTCAAATTAGATGGCAACTCTTTAAGATCTAGCTTAGGGGGCTCAATTATGGAAGGTTTGGGAATGGAATTGGAAAGGGGTCCTAAGGGCTCCATAAGTGTGTAAAGACTCAAGACTTCAGAAAAGAAATTTTCACTGTCATCATCCAACTCATCCATACACTCTTGGAATTTTGAATCAAAATCAATATCAAAGTTGGTAACTAAATCATCAGAAAAATACAAAAAATCCTCAAGCATATTGATCTCTTCTTCCATATGTGGTTGCTTGCCAATCCTAAACATGTTAAACTCAATAGTTTGGTTACCAAAAGATAATCTTAGGAAACCATTCCGGCAATTGATTAATACATTACTGGTAGCCAAGAATGGTCTTCCTAGAATTATTGGGATCTCATCCTTGGTTGAGAAGGGCTTAGTATCTAACATAATAAAATCAACAGGGAAAATAAATTCCCCCACCTTTAGTAAGACATCCTCAACCATCCCTTTAGGAATTTTAACAGACCTATCTGCCAACTGAAGAGTAGTTCCAGTGGCTTTCAATTCTCCCAATCCAAGTTGCTTGTACACATGGTAAGGTAAAAGATTCACACTTGCGCCAAGGTCAAGTAAGGCATGCTCAATGTAGGTGTTTCCTATGACACAAGCTATGGTGCCCCCTGGATCCTTATACTTGGCTGCTATAGGCTGAGTAATTATAGAACTAATGTTACCTGCCAAGAACCCCTTTTTGGGCACACTAGTGATACGTTTGTGAGTATACAAATCTTTCAGTACCTTTGCATAGGCGGGGATCTGGGATATGGCATCCAAAAGAGGGATGTTCACTTCTACCTTTTTGAAGACTTCTAAAATTTTGTCCATGGAAGCAGTCTTCCTTTTGTTTACCAAACGATTAGGAAATGGGACAGGATGAACATAAGGACTATTAGGGATTTGCCCCTGATCAGAAGAATCATTTTTGGTTTCCTCAACCAAATCATCTTTAGTCTCAAAAAAATCTTTAGGTTCATCAGACGAACTTGGAACAAGAGGCACACTTGTGTCCTCAACTGAAGGAGAGTTAACAGGAGTAATAGATGAGGAAGATTTAGGAACGCTCTGTTGGTACTCTCTACCACTCCTAAGGGCATAAACAACATTACATTGGTTAGAGGGCCCTTGTCGGGTCTAACCTTGTACTATATGCAGTGGTGCATTAGTTGATGTTTGTGAACTAAATGGCTGATGATGCCTAGGGTTAGGCTTTGGTTGACTGGGTAAAGTTCTCTTCTCCCTCTCACGCATAATTGAGACAACTTGGGTAAATTCTCTCATAAGATTTTGATGGCTTGTCATGAGGAGGGACATATTTTTTTCCAAGTCACTTATTCTACTTGCCTCTCCAGTGTTGGTAAATCCAGGGGATTGCTGATAAGATGATAGGAGAGGGGCCCTAGGAAAACTAGCCTGAGGTCCTGCATTTAACCTAGGAAAAGTATTTTGGAAAAAAGATTGTTATGCAAAGGGAGGCCTTTGGGGTCCAGGTTGACCTTGATTATGAAAATTAGAAGGCACTGCTTGGTTGCTCTGATTCCAAGAGAAATTTGAGTGATTTCTCCATCCTGGATTGTAGGTGTTACTATATGGATTATTCTGGTATAAGGCATTAACACTATTATTAGAAGTGCCCCTAGAGGTGTTGGGGCATTCTTCTATGACATGTCCAAGGGACTAGCACCAAGCATAAATCTTAACCAAATTGACTGATGATGGCTTCCTTCGCTACCATCCCATCCACAAAATATCCTTTCCCTCCTATGGTTCTTTTACTCTCTTGGGTGGATTCCCACTCACGGGTTTTGTCAGCTAAGTCAAGTAAGAATTCTCATGCCTTTCCTTCATCTGTAAAGGATGTGAATCCCTCAGGGCACATAGACTCTATCATTTGTTTAGTTAGGTAATCAATACCCTCAAAAATTATTTGACATAAATTCTATAGGTCTAGGCCATGGTGAGGGCATTCTTGGAGTAGATCCTTGAATCTCTCCATAAGTTTGGAAAATGACTCACTAGGCTTTTACCTAAACTGAAGGATATCACTTCTAAGCTTATTGGTCTTGTGAGTTGGGAAAAACTTCTTAAGGAAGACAACTATGAACTGTTCCCATGAGGTTATGGAATTTGTGGATAACCCATACAACCACTTCTTAGTTTGGTCTTTCAATGCAAAAGTGATAAATCTAAGCTTAACAGCATCATCAGAAAGCTGTTGGATCTTAATTAGAACACATACCTCTTCAAATTCCCTTAGAAATAGGTATGCATCCTCAAAGGTCAACCCATGGAAGTGGGGCAACATAGTGATGTATTGAGATTTGAGTTCAAAATTATTTCCCTAGGCTTGTGGTAGAACTATGCAGGAAGGTTGGACTGTTCTAGCATGGTAGAACCTATCTTTCAAAGATTTAGGTGAAGGGTTTTGCTGTTGGTCTCCCGTATTGAAGGGTATTAAAGAGAACAAACATATAGGGTCACTACTTGTTGGATCTCTTCTTTCTAACCGATTCTTAGTATTACGTACCCACTTAACACTCATGCAATAGAAAACTACCCACAACTAAAATAAGACAAGCACAAAAGAATGGATAGCAAAATTTTTTTTTTTATGATTTTTTTATTTTTTTTAATTTTTTTTTGGCTTTTTGGGAGCTTACCGGCAGGGATCCGGGGTTGTTCAGGTCAATTCCTGAGTTACTGCTATAGGGCTAAACCTGTCTTTATCATACTGTGAGGCATGACGACCTCCACCGATACAACTATTATTGCAAGTTTTTCTTCTCAAGAATTCAATAAAAGAAAAAGAAAAACAAAACAAAGCAAACAAAACATTCCGATTTACCAAAAGAAAGCGAAAAATAACATGGAACTGTCTCCCCAGCAATAGCGCCAAAAACTTGTTTGAGATTTAAAATGTAATCGCAAGCGTACAGATCAGTATAGCTACGGGTCGAACACAGGGAGAGCAGCCACTTTATTTTTTTATTTCTTTTAATAATGCAAAAGTGAACCAATTAATGGTTGTGATCTAATTCTAATTACCATCTTAAACATATGTATCTAAAATAACGTCCTAACCATTCGTCATCTAAGAATTTAAAGACGCAAGCCACGTAATTAAAATAAAATAAATAAATAAATAACTGAAAATAAACAACCCACGCAATTAAAAAAAATGTTAAAATAAAAATAAAGTAAAAGAAAGGGGATAAAGCTAGAGAGAGACTCACAAGTAGATTTCTCTACTTAGCCCGAGGGATGCATCATAATATGAGCTTCCCTACTTGATCAGAGAGCCACTCTTACAAGGGTTACTCTACTTGGCTTTAGGGAAAGGGAGGCAATTAAAATAAAAACAATAAAATGATGGTTCTATGGCTAGGAGGGGCAAAGCCAACACATACACCAGCCATGAACCTTGGGGGAAAGGGATAGCAATAATGTAACGACTGAAATTAAAATCCTAAATTAAGAAAGAAAGGGTAGTCAGAAGAGGGAATGAGAGGGGGGAGAGAAGACTACTGAAGGAGCCTACTTACTTGAACTTCAACCCTCGAACTAAAAACTTGATCGATTTGAGATACTACCAGTACTAAAACCAGATCTGGAATAAACCAAATCTGAAATTTCTAGTACTAGAGAAAACAAATTTGAAAAAAAAAATTGCTCCACGGCTCGTGATCTTGTCATCTAGATCTAAGCCTAGAACTATAACGTAAAAAATTACAACTCAGTTGCATAAATCATAAACATAAAAGGGCTGAATAAAAATAAAAGAGTGCTTGCATTAATTGAAATAAAAAAAAACTATTACAAAAGTGATTAAAGAAAAGATAAAGAAGAACTAAAAGTAAAGAGAGAGCAAGAGAAAGAGAGAGCAACTAAAAAAAACTAGAAGAAGAATGAATTGTCTCCCCTCCTCTTACATGAGTTGTATTTATAGGGAATGGGGAGGTAGGGTAACAAATTTCTCTTTCCTAAAAGGGAGAAACCCACAATTGGTTGTGAGATCTTTTGAGACCAAAAGTGCTTAGGTGGAGGAGAGAGAAGAGAGAAAAAAACTTTGAGAAATTTCCTATAATTTGTTTGCTTATTTTCTTTCCTTTTTTTTTCTAATTTATTTCTCTTCTTTTTCTCCCTCCAAGGGATGATTTTCCTTCTTGCTTTGTGTGATTTGGACAATCTTTTGGTGATGATGTGGAGGAGAGAGAAGATTTGGATAATCTTTATTTCTCCCTTTTTTTTTCTTTCCTTTTTTTTTTCTTCTCTTCTTGCGCAGGAACCCTTCCACGATTTTCGTTGCTTCTAATTTGATGTGGAAATCCCCTCCATGCCCTTAGTGCTTTAAGTGAGTGAAAAGCAGGAAATCTTCAATAAAATTCTCTAAAAAAAAAAAAATACCATGAGATTCGAACTTGAGACCTCTTGGTGAGCAAGGAAATTTTGCACACCATAGCTCACCAACTACACTAGGTAGTTGTTTCCAAAAACGAATCATCAATCACTTAAGGATGTGGACTATCGATCCTTGTTGGCATTTGGAATATTCCTTGTACCTTTGGGACAACTGCAAATGGGCTGGTTCTGCATCTCGGTTTAGTTCTAATCCATTATTTTTTTTCTGGCCTAAAAAGAATAATCATTTGTACGAGTGACCAAACGAATGTGTACTTTTAATTGAACACATCCATCTTTCTCAGAATTTCATCTTCTTCGCAACCATGAAAAGAAATATGACCTCTTTACGTGTAAAATTGAAGATATGGTGCCCGATAGTCCTTAAGGCCTTGAAAATATAAAACCTGCAAAAAGAGAGTAAAACCCAAGGTAGCTCCATTCTAAATATGTAAAATGCATGTTTTACTACCCTAGATTTCACACATAAATGTGCTCATCAAGCATCATGGACTATGTGTTTAATTTTCACAATCATGCATCATAAATTATTACTGCTATTGTCTTGCTTGGATGTGCTTGACCCCACCCCTCATTGAGCGGGTTGGAAAGCTCACCCCATGCATAACCCTTTTTTTTATGATGATCCAGGTACTGTGGTGCCAATGGTGGGTGACCTAGTATCTTCTGGGTTAAAGTATGGTGTGAGCGACTGGTGGATGCCAGAAGCGGGAGAGCACGATTAGGACTGTGCTTGTGACCATTGAGCTTACGCTGCGCCGTGAGATTGTACATCATACTTTGATACTTTTGGGTATAATGATGAATTGTATATTTTTTCGAGAGATTATATTATATTGCATGGATGAACGTAACAGAATAACTCGATTATTGCTATTATATTATCATCAGACGTTTCCCCATTTTATTTATGATTCTGCTACTATACTCTGATTCTGCTGCTTATGTTGGTTTATGATGTGAGATTGTGAAAATGTTAAGGTACTACTATGATAGATCCTGATATGTTTGTAAGACAGGTACGTGTCTTACTCACACCGCTGGTATTCCTAATGATAAGTTAGGTCTACTAGAATTGGAGTTTGACAACTATGGTATCAGAGCATGAAGCTCTGCTTTACCTCACAATCTCGATCGAACCATGACTTGGGGAAATTAGGATTAAATAAAATCTCAAGACAATAATAATAGAAATTGCATAATTAAGAGACAAGTATAGGTGTTAAAGCCATTTCATTATAATAGAGAACTTGATTATATAGCTTACGCTTTTTATAAAATTTAAAGTACAAAAAATAAGAAATCCTAACTAGCCTAAAGACTAGGAATGTAAATGATAGAATGCAAATGAATAAAATGAAAGTTCAACTAAACCTAAACACATCAAACTCAAATAAAACATGGAAAGGGAAATCCTAAAAGCTATAGTGGCAAACATGCCACTACTCTAACTGCTCTTGTTGGTTCTGTCCCTAGCTTTGAGCTTGGTTCGGACCATGTATTCCTGGAGGAGGCACCGAAATACCAAGATCGAAGACCATCGCCTACATCTGTGCCTCTAGGGAGGCCACTCTATTGTCTATAAGACAATAGGTCCTGTCTATACTATTGAGGTGGCCATCTATACTCCTCATCAGAGATGTGGTGGTGTCTAGGTAGGCCATAATATCATTGAGACCATAAGGCCTCGCACTCCTAGTGCCCCGAGAAGTAGAAGCAGCAATAGACCCTATAGTCTGAGGATCAGGTGGTGGAGCCCCACCAACCCCAACAACTTCTCCTCCTGCACCACCAACACCTCCACCAACATCACTGGCACTGCCACCCTCTACCTCCATAAGCTGCTAACCCTTTCCTAGAATAGGAATCACCTCCCTTAGATCTATAGTCATCTTCCTCAGAGAATCTTGGTTGAAGTCTATGACCTCTTCACCCAAGCATGCCTCTCTCTCCAAATCCACCCCAAAGTGGTGGAAGATGTTAGTAAGTATTCTTCCATAGCACAGGCTTCCCTCTTCAGACCGAAGCACCATGGTCCACATAACGGAGGTAAGGAAGACGTATCTGTGCCCCCATGTACATACAGTAGGTCACATAGGCTTGCAGTGCAGATACCTCATCATAGTGTCTACAAGTGGGAAGAACATTCAACTGAATCACACGGCAAACTACCTTTGGAGTAGCAAAGTATTTGACTGAGTGGTTCCACCCCTTGGCCTCCTTAGTTAACATATCATTTATCTCCTGAAAAGTATCTGGACTTTAGAAGTCATAAGCTAGAGTCTGGGTGGGCAGTATACCAAGTCACTGGCATTACTGACCATCAGAATATTGGGCAATTGCCCCATGTCAAAGGATATCTCCACCCCCTTCATGCATTGCAGGTTGGAGTAGAATAACCCGACCAATGTACGGTAGTAGTACTTGTTGGGGTTTAAGATGCGGTACCACCCAACATCGTCAAACCATTGACGAAGACGGAATGCACGGAAGTCATTGGTCCTCACATAGACTCCCTACTCCACATTGTGGCACTTGAAGAGTTCCCATTAGCCTCGCTCAGCCATAGAGTGGAACAAGATTGAGTTGAACTAAGTGGCGGCGTCTTTCTCCTTATTCAACGGCACGATGGGTACGTACATGACATTAAAGCATCGTTGCAATATGATTCCTAAGGATTAAGAATGAAAAACCATATTCAATGGCTGAATGTAAAGGTCACAGAGAAGAAAATCACAAAACTACATTACAGAGAGGAGGAACATACCTTTGGAGCGAATGCAGCACCGATTGATTGCGAAATAGCGAGAGAAAGGTAGGGAATTGGTTGCAAAGTCCTCCTTGGCCATTTCCACACCTTTTTCACAAGTTAAAATAGGGTTTTGTACAATGAAACCCAAACCCAAGCCTATTTATATCCGTTTTGGAGCCACAGGAAACAACCCACTATAAACACTGGGCATCCTTCCGGTGCCTATTTCCAGTGAAGTGAAAAATCCCAAATTGCTCTCTATTTTGTCCACCAGAAATAACACTGATATTTTCAATGGAGTAAGCCATATTTCTGTTGAAAAGTCCCCCTGTTTCCAGTGGACTAATTTGGAAAATAAATTATTTTATTTTTCAAATCTAAATTTTTATTTTGTTACTTTAATGGTGTGTCCCTTTGGGATACATGTGCAATCGGATCCTAATATGCGTGGACCCCACTTATGCATGCCCTAACCCTAATTTTTTCCTATCGTATACGTGTGGGACCCACTATGTATGCATATGTTCCAATTACATGCAACCTTGTATATGTATGTGCAATAATCGGATTCCTCCATAGGGGCTATGTCACACCAAAACACTCGATCCTGATCCCAATCACGCCCATAACATTCCGTTTCCCCTGCACAGAATCTGGGTAGACCCCACAATGCACCTCTGGCTCTACCTATACTTACAGCCTAGGATGTGGCATCCATTATAGATAACATGATACGGGGAGTTGAGGAAAGGCAAAACTAGTTTATGGCCGAGATAGATGATAGGATCTAGGCGGCAATGGAGGCCCGTAATGCACCACCCTCACCTCCCACTTCACTGGCACCCATTCCAATACCCATTGGATCGGCTACCCTTCAAAAGTCTGGTGGGGCACAAGTGCATGGGCAAGGGCATCCAAATGTGCATGGGCAGGTGTAAGACCCAATACTGTATCAAGCCTAGGCCCATGTAGAGGGCTAGACAGACTTAACAAAAATGATGGAGAAGTTTCAACAACTTAGGCCCCCATGCTTCTCAAAGGTGGGCCAAGACCCATTGTATCCATCAAGATGGATTGGTGGAATAGAGAAGGTTTTTAGACTGATGGGCTGCACTAGTGAGAAAAAAATTTTGTGTGCAGGATATCAGTTATAGAATGAAGCAGATGATTGGTGGAGTGCCACCGAGCCTAATCTGAGGGCTAATAACCCAAACCCCACTTGGGAAAACTTAAAAGGGGTCTTCTTTGAGAACCATTTTCTAGAAAGCTTTCAGGATAGGAGAGAGAGTGAGTTCTCTTAGTTGGTTCAAGGTTCCCAATATGTGCTCGAGTTTCAACAATGCTTCGAGGAGCTATTCCATTTTGCTCCTGAGCATCTTAGAGGTGATAGAGCTAAAGTGAAGAAGTTTGAGAAAGGGTTGAGGCCAGGTATTGGGTCAACCATTGTGGGGTTGAAACTGTAGACGTATGCTGAGGTGGTCCAAGTGGCTAAATCTATTGAAGATCGGCATAGAGACAACTTCATGGCCCAGCAAGGGACGAAAAAGAGGCCAATTGGATCTACTGATTCTAAGGGAGGCAGAAAACCTTTTCGAGTGCCTTATATCAACCCAACTTCAGTGCAATTTAGGAAGCTTGATGCTAGTTAGGCTTCCTAGTCCTCCCGATCTAGTGTTGTATCTCAGTCTTTAGGATTAAGCCCAAGATGCTTTTATTGTGATCGGCCAGGCCACATGGGAAGGACATACCCCCACCAAAGGCCAGGTGATGCACCCTACACTATACCACCTAGGCCCCAGCAGATATTTTTAGCCCCTAGACTAGTGCAGCCCCTACAGGGCCAAAGACCACAGGGCAGAGTGTTTGCTATGACTACAGAAGATACTGAGGCTGCACCCGGTGTAGTGACAGGTACATTACTAGTATCATTATTGTCTGCACATGTGTTATTTGACTCAAGAGCCTCGCATTCGTTCGTGTCACCAGCATTTGTGAAGAAGGTGAGCATTCCATCCAAGGGACTGACTTAATGTTTGGTTATGAGCACCCCTACAGGAAGTGTAGTGGGTTTGAACTATGTTTATGAGCCTTGTCCAGTGATCATAGGTGAACATGAGTTGAATGCTCACTTGATTGAGTTTGATATGACTGACTTCGACGTGATTTTAGGAATGGACTGGTTGTCCGCATACAAATCCAATGTGCTATGTGCAAAGAAAACTATAATTTTCAGACCTCGTGATGATGATGAGTTTGTGTTCCACGGGGATAAGCCCAAGAAACCCAAGAAACCCAAGAAGGTTATCATATCCGCGCTCTAGATGAAGAAGCTACTGGATAAGGGATGTCAAGGCTACTTAGCATCTATGATTGATACTGAGATAGAGATTAGGCTATTGACTGAGCTTGATGTAGCGAGGGAATTTCCCAATGTATTCCCAGATGACTTGACAGGTTTATCCCCGAGCCGAGAGACAGAGTTTGCTATAGACCTACTCCCCTGCTCGGCACCAATGTCAAAGGCCACATACCGTATGGCCCCCACAGAGTTGAACAAATTATAGGTCCAACTTCAAGACCTTCTGATGAAGGGATTAATTAGACCTAGTGTGTCTCTATGGGGAGCACCAGTATTGTTCATCAAGAAGAAAGAAAGAAGTATGAGATTATGCATTGATTATCGGGAGCTTAATAAGCTAACCATCAAGAATAGGTATCCTTTGCCAATGATAGATGATTTATTTGATCAATTGTAGGGTGCCAAGGTATTTTCCATGATCGACCTTAGATCAGGCTACCACCAGCTCAGGATCAAGGATAGTGATGTTAGCAAGATAGTCTTCAGATCAAGGTATGGACATAATGAATTCTTGGTAATGTCATTTGGGTTGACCAATGCATCGACTGCATTTATGAACTTGATGAACCAGGCATTCTAGGATGTCCTAGATAAGTTTGTGATAGTATTCATTAATGACATTTTGGTCTGCTCTATGAGTGCAGAGGAACATGCTATTCACCTGAGGTTAGTATTGCAACGGCTGAGGGAGAAGCAACTCTATGCCAAATTCAGCAAGTGCGAGTTTTGGCTATCACAAGTGGCATTCCTAGGCCATATTGTTTCAGACAAGGGTATAGAGGTTGACCCAGGAAAGGTGAAGGCAGTTCTAGAATGGGAGACTCCCAAGAGTGTAGCAGACAAAGGTAGTTTTCTAGGATTGGCCGGATACTACAGGAGGTTTATCAAGAACTTCTATCGCATTGCTACTCCGATGACCTGACTCACACGAAAGGGTGTAAAATTTGAGTGGTTTGATGCCTGTGAGAAGAGCTTCAAGGAGCTAAGGAAAAGGTTGGTATCAGCTCCAGTTTTAACTATTCTGACCGGTACAGGTGGTATGGTTGTGTATAGTGATGCCTCCAAGCTGGTATTGGGTTGTGTATTGATGCAACACGGGAAAGTCATTGCTTATGCATCCCGTCAGTTGAAGGATTATGAGAAGAACTATCCCACCCATGATTTGGAGTTGGCAGCTATGATTTTTGCATTGAAAATCTGGAGACACTACTTGTTTG